>NC_025998.2:76768136-76997765 GCF_000442705.2 Elaeis guineensis
AGTAAAACCATTCATTATGATATTACAAAATTATTTCTTTATTGAAACTTCATAATCATTTTTGACCAGAAGGCCTACAGAAATAACATTTAAAAAGAAACTGGCATAGAAATGACAATCATTAAGAACAATGGTATGGGACTCAAATAAAAGTTTCAAGATTTCTAATACTAGAACTGGAACTGGTCTTCCATCTCCAACGTTCAGGAACCTCTCGCCTTGCTCGAATCTCCTACTAATCTGCAACCCCTGCAATGAATTGCAAATATGGTAAGGGCTACCGGTATCCAATACCCAGTCAGTTATATCACAAATAGAGAAATTGCAAGGAGTTATCATATAAATACCTTGCCCAGCAACAGCTTGCTTCTTTTTTTGCCTGTTCGAGTCCAGGGAGGCAATGTACTGAAGACAGTTCCTCTTCCAATGCCCTCGCTTTTTGCAAAAGAAGCATTCAGCTTGACTCTTATCGGGCTTGATCTTTCTGGTCTGGCCCTACACTGATGTCCCAGCCTGAACTTGCACCTTCTTCACTTTCTTCTTCTTGTTCTTCTTCTCTTTCTTAAAGGGTCGAGAATCAAAAGACGAACCTCCCACTAAGTTTACTGACTCCTTGTGGAGTTGGTGATCCTTCTTAAAGTTTTGAAGCAACCTCAGTAACCTGTGGTAGTTTACTTTAGGCTTTGTCATTCTATAATGAGTGAGGAATGGGAGATAAGACTTGGACAGCAAGTTCAGTATTGCATCTTTCCCAAGCTGCTCATGCAAGAGAAAGCTGAGCTTGCTTAAATGCTCCATCAGCTTGATCATGTATAATACATGATCAGTGACAGAGGCACCATCCCATATTTTGGCGTTGAAGATGGGACAACTAGTCTTGTGCCTCTCTGCGTCAACGGGTGTGCCAAAGGCATCCTCCAACACTTGAAGCATGTCCTTTGGCTGAGCCGTCTCAAATCTGTGACTGAACTCATTGGTCATGGCAGCCAGCATAATGCGGCGCACCATGGTCGGGTCACTGAGCCACTTCTAGTAAGTATCTCTGACTGTTCCACGTGCATTGGTAGCTGGCTCCTCAGGTGCAGGATCCATTATCACATATAGGATTTGTTCATGCTCCAGGATCATCTTCAACTTTCGATACCAGCTATCGAAGTTGGGCCCCACCAAATTTTCATTATCCAACAATGATCGGAGCGATAGAAAAGTGGCCATATCTACACAAAGAAAAATCATAACCTAATTAGTAATTGATTCATTAAACCTAAAGATTTGGACTTTAATCAAAAGATTTTTCTCACTATTTTATTCGAATTGATAGCCTCTACCTCCAATTTGAAGAATTATCCTAATTCCTTAGTGGGTACTAGAATCCACTTAGACTGCACACAAGCCCAACTTTGGTTGGCCAACCCATGTACATCTAAGGATAGGTTCATAACCAATTGTTTCTCTAAATAATTTCTAGTAATTTTAATTTTATCGCAGTCCCTAATCAGTAGGCTTTGGCCTCCACTGAAAAGGTCTGGTTAGGTGCAACCATTAACATGACCATACTTGGCCCATCTAGCCAATGAATAATTAGGCTCAACTTTAGTTGGCTAACCTAACCACCATTTAGAAGGATGCAGTCAAGAAATCATATTATGAATGATAATTCTATCAATCGATAAGCATCAGGCCTTTGGGCCTCTAATGATTATCTAACTGATGGACCCATTATCATCCACTTAATGGGAGGCTATAATCTAGTTATCACCATAACTATTTTATTTTAAGAACTTAATAATTTTAGAGGATTTAATTGATTTAGAGGAGGAGATCAGATGAACCAACTTATCATGATTCTCCCACTGGCTTCACCAAGTCAGCTTAAGGGAGACCATTAAAAGGGCTAGTCTAGGAGCATCTAAATCAGTCACACTGATTTACCTAGCTGACATTGGTCAGCTCGAATAGTCAAGTGATCCGATCAAAATATAATTTCATCAAGAGGCCAGATAAGTTCGATTAGTGGGAGGGTCTGCCAAAGCTTGCCTTAGACACCATCAGAAATGGCCAGGTAAGCAGGCTACCAATTAAAAACTACCGATCTGGTTTATCTTAGACACCAACTGGTTTAATTAGTTTCGATTAGATCAACCTAATAGTTTATGCTAGATCGCTTAGCCAAGAATCAAGTCCATTTGATTTTTATTAAAGACATGGACTTGACCAACTACAACTATTATAATTGATCTAGAGAACTCTTGACCTAATCTAAGATAATAATTGATTAGATTTAGTCAATTCTTTAATTAAGTCCATCTTTAATCTAACCATAGGTCTAACCAAATTAATGGACCTAATTTTTATTAACCCATTAACCCAATGTGTTATGGTTTGTGTCTTAGGTTCTTCAATTCACAATCCTAGAACCTAATCAAACAACTTCTTAATTCTCAATTAAATTTTGGACTGAGGATTGGGGTTCGACTTTTTAAAAATAATTTTCATGTTTGTAAAATATTTTTATAATATGGTTCTACCAACCAAGTTGCATATTTGATTTGTAATCAAAATGCAAGTGTAATAAGCATGAAACTACTTTAGATCTAATCTAAACAGGTTCTTGTAATTGAAACAATTTCAACTTTAAACTACGCAAATTTTTCAAACAAATATATGTTGATTCTTTGTGCGAGAATTATTAACAAAGAGATTTTATTTTAGATTTAAATACCTTTTAAATCTAATAAATTATAAATTTAATCTAGATCACATCTAACAAATTTATGATTAAAGATAGATCTACACAAACTAGGACAACCTTTGCACTGTAAGGGGTAAACCTTATAGCAGGACAACCTACAGTTCGTGATTGATCTAAAAATTTTAATTTTAGATTTAAAAATTAGATTATAAATTAAATCTAATATAAAAGATAATCTTAGAATGTATAAATAATTTGTAATAAATAACCTAGGTTCTGATACCAATTGAAGGATCCAGATCTAGGGTTTTAGGGTTAGATCTTGAAACTTTTTCAAGATCAGACAGCGGAAGACTATAATAAATTAAAATTTATCTTATAAAATTAAAGAATCTCTAGATCTAAGACTCTATTATATGATTATTACATGGTATTAAATCAAAAATTAAAATATAAAGAGCAAGAACTACATATTGATCATATCAACAAGTTTCTATACTACATCTAATATATGTAAAATATAATAGATCAGATCTATTACCTTGCAAGTTAGATGTTCTAACTTTGCTGATCTAGGCTTGAGGATGATGTTGCAAGCTGCACATGCATCTGGCCTCTAGGAGTCATCCACACAAGCCCATGAATCACGATCAAAAGTCCTGGTCCAGAAAATAATCACAGTATGCTAGTACTATGCTGATCCTTCTTCGATGGTCGATCAGATACCTCCTTCTTCTTGATTTAAATTCTTCTAAAGATGAGAAGTAGGAGAAGGAGTTTTAGATGTGAGACACCCTCAGAAAACTCACAGATGGAGGAAGGAAAGAGGTGAACTCAGCAACCCTAGAAGAAGACCCTCTTCTTTTTCTCTTTGCTCTCACATAGATACCTAGTTTTGTGTCTATTATATCTATACACCCCAACACTCTTTCTTCATGATTTTTACATGCCCCAAAGGTCTCTCAATGCTCTATAATACATGAAAATATTAAGAAGAAATTCATCTTAAATAATAAGATATGAAGAGTCTTTGTCTAGGTCAAATATCTAGTCAAGGAAAATTCAAACAGGGCAAGACAAGTGGTGCCCAACTCTTGGGTGCCCTCTCCTTGTTTTTCTATCATGGACCACTAGCAAAGGGCACACAATTTGTGCCATAAAAACCATAAAAATTTTAAAAAAAATTTGCATAAAATCGGTGCCATAAGGAAAGAGTTTTGGTTTTCTAAAATTCTATCTCATAGAATTTGAAATCCAAACTAATTCCTACTTTGACTTGGTCCACAACCACATTCTATGTAAAAGAGAAAAAGAGAAAAGATTTGGATGTGCGTGAAGACCTAGGAGAGAAGGTTTTGTCACACAAGATAAGAGAGAGTGGACGTGGGGGGCTAAAGTGGTGCAAGGTGGAATCCTAGTCTTACTAGGATTTAATCTATAACTCATTCAAATTTGGTTTCTCAAACCAAATCAAACTAAAAGCAAATCAACCTAATTAAAATAGGCCTTAATCCAATTAAGAAAATATTTAATCAGATTAAATTAGATTTAAATCTAATTTAATTTTTTAATCGAATTAGAAATTAGGTTGACCCAAGTCCTAATTGAACTAGGATTAGTTTTTTCTTGCACTTGGCTTATCCAATAAACCAATTGGACTTGATCCAATCAAGCCCAAATCAAATCTAATTAAATCATATTCAATTAGATTTAATCTTAACCATTTGACTTAATCAAATTAAGTCAATTAGTAATTGAATTGCTAATCGATCCTCCTACAATACTTGCACTAGGTTAAATGTCAATGGTATTGATCGTTTAACCCTAGAATGATTCTTAATCATTGGTCAACCATCCGATCGGATCGTAAACTCTAATGTGTGTGATCTCATAGGTTTGAACCTAAGTTAGTAGTATAAAAATAAATTTTTATACTAATCAAAGTGATCATCTAGCAATGATACCCGACAGTCAGATAGGTCGAATGTGTAGAACAACATCCTTAGAACCCATACGGATATAGTTTCCATATAATTCATCTCCTTGACCAAAATACTCATAGAACACCTCAGAGTTCAACTATCAACTCTGATTAGGTTGTCCATATTGTATTTCAAAATATCAAATCCATCTGATGGATTACCCTGACCAAAGTTTTGCTAAATTGAAATACAGCGACTCATTCTTCTCCAACTCTTGGAGTGGTCAATCCCATCTTGATCATACTCTAACTTCGTAAGTATTTGACTATGCCCAAAAGCCTTCCATCACTGAATTAAAAATTCAATTAGTCCAGTACTAAAGCACAGTGAGTTGCTTGCAAGTTACTAAGGCGATCTCAGATCTAAGGGACACTTATACCTATATCCCATCATAGTCTTTCTCGATAGTAGAATGCTCTGGAGTTGGTCACGTTCAATGATGATGTACCCTTACATCTCACCTGTATGCCATACCAATGTCTTTACACTTCTTGGTTAAAAGGACAACCAACCTATATGGCCTGCAGCAACCTATGCTCGATAGAAGCTGTAGTCCTTATTAACAGCCTATTATTTGTCATGAACAGTTTTAAAGACTAATCGATAAATCCTTTCTTTATCGAACCTAAATAGTTCTAAGGACTTCATCACAACAACAGAATTCATTAGAAGATGAAAACTTATGATGAAAATACCAAAAATATATTTTATTTATTAACAAATCAATTACAATACAAAGTTGCTCAACCGTCAATAGGTTGACGATTGACTTTTGGGATATATTTTCCAATAGAACATCCATTTTAATGAGACAGTCAAATTGTTTGGCTTCATAAAAAATATGGATGAACTTTTTATGTACAAGAAGACTAGTGGGAATACTATTGTCTTCTTGGTCTTGTATGTGGATGACATACTGCTCATTGGGAATGATATCCCGATATTGCAATCGATCAAGATATGGCTATCACAAAAATTTTTCATAAAAGACTTGAGTGAGGCATCCTATATATTTGGTATAAAGATCTATAGGGATAGATCAAAAAAAAATGCTAGGCTTGTCCTAGTCTAGGTATATTGACCTTATGTTGAAGAAGTTTCACATGGAGGAAAGTAAAAGAGGTTACTTACCTATGGGTCATGGCATACAACTTTCTAAAAAGATGTCTCCTAAGACCCCTGAAGAGAGAAATAGAATGAGTTCTATTCCTTATGCTTTGGCTATAGGATCAATTATTTATGCTATATTGTATACCAGGCCTAATGTGGCTTATACCTTGGGCATTGTAAGCAGATTCAGGCTGATCCTGAGGAGGATCATTGGAAAGCTATTAAAAACATACTCAAACACTTAAGAAGGATTAGAAATATTTTTCTAATATATGATAGATCTGATTTAAAATTAGAAGGTTATACTGATTCTAGTTTTTAATCTAATACGGATAATAGTAAATCTATATCTGGATATGTGTTCATTTTGTATGGTGGTGCAGTAAGTTGAAAAAGTTTCAAACAGCAAACTGTTGCTGACTCGATCACTGAGGCTGAGTATATTGCTGTTAGTGAGGCTGCTAAGGAGGCCATCTGGATGAAGAAATTCATCATAAATTTGAGTTTGATTTCAAAGATTGAATAACTAGTGCCTCTTTATTGTGATAATACTGTAGGAACTAGATCTAGGGTTTCAGGGTTAGATCTTGAAACTTTTTCAAGATCATACAGCGGAAGACTAAAATAAATCAAAATTTATTTTCTAAAACTAGAGAATCCCTAGATCTAAGATCCTATTACATGATTATTATATAGTATTAAATTAGAAATTAAAATATATAAATATAGCATGAACTACATGTTGATCATATCAACATGTTTCTATACCACATCTAATGTATGTATTAAACAATAGATCAGATCTATTACCTTGCAAGTTAGACGCTCTAACCTCGCTGATCCGGGCTTAAGGATGATGTTGCAAGCCGCACATGCATCCGGCCTCTAGGAGTCATCCACACGAGCCCACGAATCTCGATCAGAAGTCCTGCTTCAGGAAATCAGCACAGTATGCTAGTACTGCATTGATCCTTCTTCGATGGTTGATCAGGTGCCTCCTTCTTCTTGATTTGGACTCTTCCAAAGATAGAAAGTAAAAGGAGGAGTTTTAGATCTGAGACACTCTCAGGAAACTCAAGATGGAGGGAGAAAAGATATGAAAACAAAAAACCTAGAAGAAGACCTTCTTCTTCTTCTTCACATTTTTTTCTCTAGACACCCTAACTTGCATCTTTTATATCTCCACGACCCAAAGGTATTTATCTCTGATTTTTGGATGGCACAAAGGTCTCTCAAATCTCTGTCTTCATCAAAAATTTCATGAAGAAACTCATTTTATACAGAGAGATATGATAGAGTCCTTGTCTAGGTCAAATACCTAGTCAAGGCTTATCCAAACATGGCAAGTTAAGGGGCACCCAACTCTTGAGCACCTCCTCCATATTTTTATACATAGATTACCAAAAAAGGGTTCACAATGTGTACCCTAAAATCCATGAAAATTTTAAAAAAAATTTGGATAAATTCGGTGCAAAATTGAAAGAGTTTTGGATTTCTAAAACTCTATCTCATAGAATTCGAAATCCAAACTTATTCCTTTTTGATTTGATCCAAACCACCTTCCATGTAAGAAAGAAGAGAGGAAACCTTTTATGAATGTGGAAGAGACCTGGGAGAGGGCTTTTGTCACATAAAATAAGTGGATATTGGCGTTGAATAAGAGAGAGGGTGTGGGGAAGGCTTATGTGGCGCAACGTGGAATCCTAGTCTTACCAGGATTCTATCTTATGACTTGTTTTAATTTGATTTTCCAAACCAAATCAAACCAAAATTAGATCAACCTAATTAAAATAGGTCTTAACCCAATTAAAAACCTAATTTAATCAGATTAAATTAGATTTAAATCTGATTTAATTTTTTAATCAAATTAGAAATTAGATTGACCCAAGTCCTAGTTGAACTAGGACTAGTTTTTTCTTGCACTTGGCTTATCCAATAAACCAATTGGACTTGATCCAATAAAGCTCAAAATAAATCTAATTAAATCATATTTAATTAAAATTAATCTCAACCCATTGGCTTAATCAAATTAAGCCAATTAGCAAACGAATTGCTAATCGATCCTCCTGCAATACTTGCATTGGGTTAAATGTCAATCGTATTGATCATTTAACCCTAGAACGATTCTTAATCGTTGATCAACCATCCGATCGGATCATGAACTCTAATGTGTGTGACCTCATAGGTCCGAACCTAAGTCGGTAGCACAGGAATAAATTTTTGTACCAATCGAAGTGACCATCTAGCAATGGTACCCGACGATCGGATAGGTCGAATGTGTAGAACAACATCCTTAGAACCCATGCGGATATAGTTTTCATATAATTCATCCCCTTGACCAAAATGATCATAGGACACCCCAGAGTTCAACTGTCAACTCTGATCAGGTTGTCCACGTTGTATTTCAAAATATCAAATCCATCTAATGGATTACCCTGGCCAAGGTTTTGCTAAATTGAAATACAGCGACTCATTCTTCTCCAACTCTTGGAGTGGTCAATCCCATCTCGATCACACTCTGACTTCGCAAATACTTGACTGTGCCCAGAAGCCTTCCGTCCCTGAATTAGAAATTCAGTTAGTCCAGTACCAAAGCACAATGAGTTGCTTGCAAGTCACCGAGGCGATCTCAAGTCTAAGGGACACTTATACCTATATCCCATCAGAGACATTCTCGACAGCAGAATACTCTAGAGTTGGTCACGTTCAATGATGATGTACCCTTACATCTCACCTGTATGCCATACCAGCGTCTCCACACTCCTTGGTTAAGAGGACAACCAACCCATATGGCCTACAGCGACCTATGCTCGATAGAAGCTGTCGTCCTTATTAACAGCTTATCATTTGGTCGTGAATAGTTTTAAGAACTAATCGATAAATCCTCTCTTTATCGAACTTAAATAGTCCTAAGGACTTCATCATAACAACGAAGTTCATTAGAAGATAAAAGCTTATGATGAAGATACCAAATATATTTTATTTATTAACAAATCAATTACAATACTTGGTTGCTCAACCGTCAACAGCTTGACGATTGGCTTTTTGGGACACATTTTCCAACAACTCCCACTTGTCCTAAAGCCACTCGGCACAGTATCTAATACCCATCTTCGACTTGTGGTTGTCAAACTCCTTTATCGCCAGGGCTTTAGTGAAGGGGTCGGCTAGGTTCTCCTTTCTGTCGATCTTTTGAAGGTCGACGTCACCTCGATCCACGATCTCTTGGACCAGGTGGAAGCGGCGCAAGATGTGCTTCGTCCACTGATGTGCTTTGGGTTCCTTCACCTGAGCTATGGCACCAGTGCTGTCGCAGTAGAGCAGGACTGGACTATCGAAGGAGGGTGCTACTCCGAGCTCGTTGATGAATTTTCTCAGCCACACAGCTTCCTTCGCGGCATCCGATGCTGCGATGTACTCTGCTTCACAAACAGAGTCTGCCACAGTATGCTGCTTGGAACTCTTCCAGTAGATGGCTCCCTCATTCAGAGTAAAGATATAACTCGACACGCTCCTGCTGTCATCATGGTCAGATTGAAAGCTAGAGTCTGTGAACCCCACAAGTTTCAGATCTGACTCACCATAAACCAACCATTGGTCCTTAGTATTTCTCAAATACTTAAGGATGGCTTTAACCACTTTCCAGTGATTTTCTCCAGGATCAGATTGGTATCTACTCACTATTCCTAGTGAGTATGCCACATCTGGTCTTGTACATGTCATGACGTACATGATAGATCCCACGGCTGAAGCATATGGGACTCTACTCATACGCTCTCTCTCTTCAGGAGTTGTCAGACAATCCTTCTTAGAGAGAGAAATTCTTTGGCCTATCGGTAGATAGCTCTTCTAGAAATTCTCCATGCTGAACCTCTTCAGCACAGTGTCTATGTACATGGACTGGGATAACCCAAGCATCCTTTTAGATCTATCCCTATAGATCTTCATCCCTAGGATGTAGGATGCTTCACCCAAGTCCTTCATGGAGAATTGTGATGACAACCAAACTTTTATTCCCTGTAGTGCGGGGATGTCATTCTCGATTAAGAGAATGTCATCCATGTACAAGACAAGGAATACCACAACTGACCATTTGCCCATTTATTGATGCAGGGCTCTTCTCCATTCTTAATGAAGCCATACATTTTGATCACCTTATCAAAATGCATGTTCCAAGTCCGAGAAGCTTGCTTCAGTCCGTAAATGGATCTCTGAAGCATGCACACCTTGGACTCATCTGTAGATGTAAACCCCTCAGGTTGTATCATATACACTTCTTCGGTCAGCTCTCCATTCAGGAAAGCTGTCTTTACATCCATCTGTCAGATCTCATAATCCAGATGGGCAGCTATTGCAAGCATTATCCGAATGGATTTGAGCATTGCCACAAGGGAAAACATCTCGTCATAGTCAATACCATAACGTTGACGATACCTCTTGACGACCAGACAGGCTTTATAGGTCTCCACCTTTCCGTCTGCGCCCTTCTTCCTTTTGAAGATCCATTTACACCCAATGGGTTTAACCCCTTCAAATGGGTCAACCAATATCCATACATCGTTGACCTTCATGGACTCCATTTCGGAATTCATGGCTTCAAGCCATTTCTCGAAATCAGGTCTCTGCATTGCATCCATATAGGTGATCGGATTCTCATTATTCTCATCAAGTTCGATGGGATCACCATCCCGAACCAAGAAACTGTAGTATCTGTCCGACTGACGTGGTACTCTACCGGATCGCCTTAATGATGCAGGTATATTGGGCTCCGGATCTAATCTAATCATATCCGACTCAGGTTCAGCTATTGGTGTCGGTCATTCTACCTGTTGAACTTCATCAAGTTCAACCTTAGAGGTAACGGTTCCTTCACCAAGGAACTCCTTTTCTAAAAAGATTGCCTTAAGGCTGACGAACACCTTTTGTTCATCAGCATGGTAGAAAAAATATCCTTTTGTCTCTTTGGGGTACCCTATGAATGAGCATTTGTCAGACCTAGGTCCAAGTTTATCTGTGACTAATCGTTTGACATAGGTCGGGCACCCCCGACCCTAAGGTGTGAAAGTGCTGGCTTACGTCCCGTCCATATCTCATATGGAGTCTTAATTACAGACTTACTTGGAACCCTATTTAACAGATAACTGGCCGATTCGAGTGCATATCCCCAGAAGGATATCGGTAAGCTAGCAAAACCCATCATGGATCAGACCATGTCTAACAGAGTCCGATTCCTCCTTTCAGACACACCATTATGCTATGGTGTTTCTGGAGGAGTCCATTGGGAGAGAATCTCATTCTCTCCTAGATATGTGAGAAACTCACTGGAAAGGTATTCTCCTCCTCGATCAGATCGAAGAGTTTTAATACTCTTTCCAGTTTATTTTTCTACTTCACTTCAGAATTGTTTGAACATTTCAAATGAATCCGACTTATATTTCATCAGATAGACATATCCATGTTAGGATAGGTCATCCATGAAAGTTATGAAGTAGAAATATCCACCTTTAGCACTGGAGCTCATGGGCCTGCATGCATCAGTATGTACTAGGTCCAAGAGCTCAGTAGCTCTCTCACCTTTTTCGATAAAAGGTGACTTGGTCATTTTACCAAGAAGACAGGACTCACAGGTTGGAAGTGATTCACAATCACTAACTTCGAGGATTCCCTCTTTAGTCAACCTGTTTATTCTGTTCTTGTTTATATGACCTAGCCTCCAATGCCATAAGTAGATATCTGACATACTATCTAATCTAGGGTGCTTGCCAGTAGAATAGACTCTTATCAGGCTTGATCTTTTTGATCTGGCTCTGCACTGATGTCCCAGCCTGAACTTGCACCTTCTTCACTTTCTTCTTCTTGTTCTTCTTCCCTTTTTTAAAAGGTCGAGAACCAAAAGATGAACCTCCCACTAAGTTCACCGACAACTTGTGAAGTTGGTGATCCTTCTCAAAGTTCTGAAGCAACCTCAGTAATCCGTGGTAGTTTACTTCAGGCTTTGTCATTCTATAATGAGTGAGGAATGAGAGATAAGACTTGGGCAGCGAGTTCAGTATTGTATCTTTCCCAAGTTGCTCATGCAAGGGAAAGTCGAGCTTGTTCAATCATTCCATCAGCTCGATCATGTACAATACATGATAGTGACAGAGGCACCATCCCGTATTTTGGCGTTGAAGATGGCACAACTAGTCTTGTGCCTCTCTACGTCATCGGGTGTACCAAAGGCATCCTTCAACACTTGAAGCATGTCCTTTGGCTGAGCCATCTCGAATCTGCGACTGAACTCGTCGCTCATGGCAGCCAGCATGATACAGCGCACCGTGGTCCGATCACTGAGCCACTTCTGGTAAGTGTCTCTGACTGTTCCACGTGCATTGGTAGCTGGCTCCTCAGGTGCAGGATCCATTATCACATATAGGATCCATTCATGCTATAGGACTATCTTCAACTTTTGATACCAGCTACCGAAGTTGGGTCCCACCAACTTATCATTGTCCAACATGATCGGAGCGATAGGGAAGTGGCCATATTTGCACAAAGGAGAACCATAACCTAATTAGTAATTGATTCATTAAACCTAAAGATTTGGACTTTAATCAAAAGATTTCTCCCACTATTTTATTTGAATTGGTAGCCTCTACCTCCAATTCGAGGAATTACCCTAATTCCTTAGTGGGTACTATAATTCACTTAGACTGCACACAAGCCCAACTTTGGTTGGCCAACCCATGTACATCTAAGCGTAGGTTCATAACCAATTGTTTCTCTAAATAATTTCTAGTAATTTTAATTTTGCCCCAGAAACCTAATCAGTAGGCTTTGGCCTCCACTGTAAGGATCCGGTTAGGTCCAACCATTAACATGATCATACTTGGTGTATCTAACCAACGAATGATTAAGCCCAACTTTGGTTGGCTCACCTAACCACCATTAGAGAGACGCTTCCAAGTCATCATATGATGAGTGATAATTCCATTAGTTAACAAGCACCAGGCCTTTGGGTCTGCAATGATTATTGAGTTAATGGACTCATTATCAAACACCTTAATGGGAGGCTATGACTCAGTTATCTCCATAACTTTGTCATTTTAAGGACCTAATAATTTTAGAGGATTTAAATAATATAGAGGATGAGGTCAGATGAACCAGCTTATCATGATCCTCCCACTGGCTTCCCAAGTCAGCTTAAGGGAGACCATTAAAAGGGCTGATCTAGGAGCACCTAAATCAGTCACACTGATTTACCTAGCTGACATGGGTCAGCTCGAATAGTCAAGTGATCCGATCAAAACATAATTTCACCAAGAGGCCAGGTAAGTTTGATCAGTGGGAGGGTCTGCCAAAGCTTGCCTTAGACACCATCAGAAATGGCCAAGTAAGCGGGCTCCCAATTAAAAACCACCGATCTGGTTTACCTTAGACACCAACTGGTTTAATTAGTTTCGATTAGATCAACCTAACAGTTCGTGCTAGACCGCTTAGCCAAGAATCAAGTCCATTTGGTTCTCGTTAAAGACATGGACTTGACCAACTACAACTATTGTAATTGATCTAGAGAATCCTTGACCTAATCTAAGACAACAATTGATTAGATTTAGTCAATTCTCTAATTAAGTCCATCTTTAATCTAACCATAGGTCTAACCCAATTAATGGACCTAATTCCCACTAACCCATTAACCCAATGTGTTATGGTTTGTGTCTTAGGTTCTTCAATTCACAATCCTAGAACCTAATCAAACAACTTCTTAATTCTTAATTAAGTTTTGGGCTGAGGGTTGGGTTCGGCTTTTCAAAAAATAATTTTTATATTTGTAAAATAATTTTATATTATGATTTTACCAACCATATTGCATGTTTGATTCATAATCAAGATACAAGTGAAATAAACATGAAACTACTTTAGATCTAATCTAAACAGGTTCATGTAATTGAAACAATTTTAACTTTAAATAATTTCTTTGCACAAAAATTATTAACAAAGAGATTTTATTTTAGATTTAAATATCTTTTAAATCTAGTAAATTATAAATTTAATCTAGATCATATCTAACAAATTTATGATTAAAGCTAGATCTACACAAACTAGGACAACCTTTGCACTGTAAGGGGTAAACCTTACAGCAGGACAACCTTGGAGTTTGTGATTGATCTAAAATTTTAATTTTAGATTTAATAATCAGATTATAAATTATATCTAATCTAAAAAATAATCTAAGCATGTATAAATAATCATGTAATAAAGAACCTAGGCTCTGATACCAATTGTAGGAACCAGATCTAGGGTTTCAGGGTTAGATCTTGAAACTTTTTCAAGATCATACAGCGAAAGACTAAAATAAATCAAAATTTATTTTCTAAAACCAGAGAATCCTTAGATCTAAGATCTTATTACATAATTATTACATAGCATTAAATCAAAAATTAAAATATATAAATATAGCATGAACTACATGTTGATCATATCAACATGTTTCTATACCACATCTAATGTATGTATTAAACAATAGATCTATTACCTTGCAAGTTAGACTCTCTAACCTTGCTGATCTGGGCTTAAAGATGATGTTGCAAGCCACACACATGTCCGGCCTCTAGGAGTCGTCCACACGAGCTCACGAATCTCGATCAGAAGTCCTGCTTCAGGAAATCAGCATAGTATGCTAGTACTGCGCTGATTTTTCTTTGATGGTTGATCAGGTGCCTCCTTCTTCTTGATTTGGACTCTTCCAAAGATGGAAAGTAAAAGGAGGAGTTTCAGATTTGAGATACTCTTAGAAAACTCAAGATGGAGGGAGGAAAGATATGAAAACAAAAAACCTAGAAGAAGACCCTCTTCTTCTTCACATTTTTTTCTCTAGACACCCTAACTTGCATCTTTTATATCTCCACGACCCAAAGGTATTTCTCTCTGATTTTTGGATGGAACAAAGGTATCTCAAATATTTGTCTTCACCGAAAATTTCATGAAGAAATCCATTTTATACAGAGAGATATGATAGAGTCCTTGTCTAGGTCAAATACCTAGTCAAGGCTTATCCAAACATGGCAAGTTAAGGGGCGCCCAACTCTTGAGCACCTCCTCCATATTTTCATGCATGGATCACCAGAAAAGGGTGCACAATGTATACCCTAAAATTCATAAAACTTTTAAAAAAAATTTGGATAAATTCGATGCAAAATTGAAAGAGTTTTGGATTTCTAAAACTCTATCTCATAGAATTCGAAATCCAAACTTATTCCTTTTTTATTTGATCCAAACCACCTTTCATGTAAGAAAGAAGAGAGGAAACCTTTTGTGAACGTGGGAGAGACCTGGGAGAGGGCTTTTGTCGCACAAAATAAGTGGAGATTGGCGTTGAATAAGAGAGAGGGCGTGGGGAAGGCTTATGTGGCGCAACGTGGAATCCTAGTCTTACCAGGATTCTATCTTATGACTTGTTTTAATTTGGTTTTCCAAATCAAATCAAACCAAAATTAGATCAACCTAATTAAAATAGGTCTTAACTCAATTAAGAACCTAATTTAATCAGATTAAATTAGATTTAAATCTGATTTAATTTTCTAATCAAATTAAAAATTAGATTGACCCAAGTCCTAGTTGAACTAGGACTAGTTTTTCCTTGCACTTGGCTTATCCAATAAACCAATTGGACTTGATCCAATCAAGCCCAAAATAAATTTAATTAAATAATATTTAATTAGACTTAATCTCAGCCCATTGGCTTAATCAAATTAAGCCAATTAGCAATCGAATTGCTAATCGATCCTCCTGCAATACTTGCACTGGGTTAAATGTCAATCGTATTGATCATTTATCCCTAGAACGATTCTTAATCGTTGATCAACCATCCGATCGGATCATGAACTCTAATGTGTGTGACCTCATAGGTCCGAACCTAAGCCAGTAGCATAGAAATAAATTCCTGTACCAATTGAAGTGACCATCTAGCAATGGTACCCGACGATCGGATAGGTCGAATGTGTAGAACAACATCCTTAGAACCCATGCGGATATAGTTTTCATATAATTCATCTCCTTGACCAAAATGATCATAGGACACCTCAGAGTTCAACTGTCAATTCTGATCAGATTGTCCACATTGTATTTCAAAATATCAAATCCATCTAATGGATTACCCTAGCCAAGATTTTGCTAAATTGAAATACAGCGACTCATTCTTCTCCAACTCTTGGAGTGGTCAATCCCATCTCGATCACACTCTGACTTCGCAAGTACTTGACTGTGCCCAGAAGCCTTCCATCCCTGAATTAGAAATTCAGTTAGTCCAGTACCAAAGCACAGTGAGTTGCTTGCAAGTCACTGAGGCGATCTCAAGTCTAAGGGACACTTATACCTATATCCCATCAGAGACATTCTTGATAGCAGAATACTCTGAAGTTGGTCACGTTCAATGACGATGTACCCTTACATCTCACCTGTATGCCATACCAACATCTCCACACTCCTTGGTTAAGAGGACAACCAACCCATATGGCCTACAGCGATCTATGCTCGATAGAAGCTGTCGTCCTTATTAACAGCTTATCATTTGGTCGTGAACAGTTTTAAGGACTAATCGATAAATCCTCTCTTTATCAAACTTAAATAGTCCTAAGGACTTCATCATAACAACAGAGTTCATTAGAAGATGAAAGATTATGATGAAGATGCCAAATATATTTTATTTATTAACAAATCAATTACAATACTTGGTTGCTTAACCGTCAACAGCTTGACGATTGGCTGTTTGGGATATATTTCTCAACAAATACTGAGGCAGTTGCTCAAGCCAAAAAATCAAGGTCTCATCATAAATCCAAACACATCCTAAGATGGTTCCACCTCGTTCAAAAGATAGTCAAAAGATGCGATGTGATCGTGGAGCGAGTTGACACTAAGAATAATATAACGGATCCATTCACTAAGATTTTGTCAATGCAGCAGTTTGACCGCCACCTTGATAGCATGGGTATGAAGTATATGGGTGATTGGCTTTAGTGCAAGTTGGAGATTGAAAGAATGATCCCCTATAAGCCAATCGCATACAGGATGTGATAGAGTATTCTCTATAATTTATCTTTCAGACTCATGTAATTGATATTTATATTATTAATAAAATTGATATTTTTTGATTCATTATATACTGCATCTTATTATTTTTAAGATTATAATGAACCCCTTAGGTCTGGGCAATGGTTTTAGGACCATGATGAGATCATGCCACTGAGATCTAAATCTTTGATAGCCATGACCTAAAATATTTTTAATCGTTAGTTCATTGAGTTGGAGATCAATAATACTGATAAGACTGGCATGTCCTATATATGCTTAAAAATGAGGATGGTTGATCTCATAACCACTTATGTGGTGACACTAATACAAGGATATGGGTGCTCATTAGAGAATGAGTTCACTGAATAGACCTGTGAGAGAATATTAGATGGAGTCTTATTTATATGTCAACTGATGATTCTCTAGTGGGAGTTGTGTAAGTGATCCTTTGACCTGAGATCATCATGGTATTTTGTGTACATGGATCCATATTTTGGTTCACTCCCTAACTTGATTCTCTAATCCTTGTATGAGGTGTTTTAAATATGGTGAAGTTGTGCATGGTGGTTATGAGTGATCAATAAGAGATCTATCACTTCTAATAAGGAGAGTAAACATCCTATGTGATCTCATAGATCGGTGATTCTGAAAGTCTTTGGCCAAAGCAGGATGATAATTAGAAAAGAGATTCTAATATATCATCAATTGAATCATCACCTTTTGATCGAGATACATAAAGATAAGTGATTGGATTTGATATATTTCCATACCCACAGCTCATTTGGGATGTTGTTTGACTGAAGGATTGAATTACACGATAACTTACCACTGAAGGATATTTTGATAAATTTTTATCAAAATTTTAAATCTTTTAAATGGTTATGACACATTGCTAAATGCCAATCTTGACTTGTAGACTCATCAAAATTAAAAGAGTTTAATTCTAGAATCAATTAGGAAGAGTTCTAGTTGATTGAGACTCTTCAGGTGATCTAATCTAATCGGATTAGGGTTATGTCGAAAGTTTAGATCCACTGCTGGCTAGATTTGAAACCCAATGGGTTACACACTTTGAGATTTGATCTTTATTTGATTTAATTAGAGTTTAATATAAATTTTATGGGTTAATTAGATATGCTAGCACATTGTATTAACCCAAGTTCCTAAATTGGTTTAGATTAAAGTGTTTGAGCTAACCTAGACTAGTTATCTTTGATCTTATGGGATTGGGTCTATCTTAATTGGTTTTCTAACCAACTTGAAACAATTTCAATTGGAGAATGACTCCTCTATGCCCACTAGATGTCACACTAAAAATAAATTGCCACCCGACTCTAATTAGCATGTGAAGATGAAGAGTCCTTCTTCATGAAGACTCTTATCTTAATGCATTGCCTTAATTTCTTAACCTGATCTCTTATGATTTAATGCTAATTAAAGATGAAATTTTTATGGCATAGAAGAGGGAGAGACCTTCTATGTGAAGGCTTTCTTGCCTCATAATTCTACACAATGAATTTATTCACCATGTGAGAAAGTGGAGCGCCAAAGTTTGGCACCCCTTGGTCCCATGATACGTCTCTTGGTCTCTTATATATATGGGATCTCCTATATGGCCTATGTGCTAGGAATTTGGGTGGAAACTAGATATAAGAGGTGTGTGAATTAGTAAAAAAATTTTGGAAAAAATCTGAGAAAAAAGGCAAGAAGAAATTAAGTGGCAAAGGTTGTAAGAAGGGTGGTGAGAGAATTAGCGAGTGTTGCTAATGTGCCCTAGAGTTTGGTTTCTCCATGTATTGGAGCCAAAAATCAAATCTTAAGTTGTAACAGATCTAAAGAGTGTCTTCTTGGCATGATCCTAATGGCAAATTTGAAAGCAATTGGGCTTTGATGCGATCGTTCTTTGAGTTCAAAGCCGGCAGTATTCTTGAAAAGACAAGGCTGCGATGGCGCACTAGTTAGGAAGGACCTTGGCCAGCTTTCGTGTGGATCATCCTTGGAAGACTTCTACTTTGGAGTCTCATGGAAATCATCGATGTATCACTTTTTTATTTTGGTAAAAGTATAAAATTCTCTCTCTTTTGCATGCTTGTTTTGTTTTGATCGACTTTGATAAGGTAATTCTTGGGTTTGGGTTTGGCTCAATAGTTTTAATAGTTAAAGTTATTGATTTATTTAGTTTTAAAATATTTAAAATCACTTTTCACTGCATGGTCAGAACCCAACAATATAGATCTTTACAACTTGCAGACTCTATGATCACCATCACAAATATGAAATCCAAAGGCTGCTCCATATAGATATCTTCCTCAAGATATCTATCAAGAAAAATAGTTTTCACATCCATCTGCTAGATTTCATAATCATAATAAGCTGTAATAGCAAGTAGAGTGCAAATAAATTTTAGCATGGCTATAGACAAAAAGATTTTTGATAGTCAATGCCCTCACACTGGCTATAACCTTTTGTCACAAGCCTAGCTTTATAAGTCTCTACCTTACCATTAGTACCTATTTTTCTTTTATAAATTTATTTACACCCAATGGATACTATACCCTCAGGTGGATCCACTAAGGTCCATACTTAGTTTGAATGCATTGACTTAATTTCTAACTTCATTGCATCTAATTATTTCTCAAAATCGATATCAGACATTACCTCATCAATGGTATGAGGATCATCACTATGACCCTTATCTCTCATAAGGAATATCTTCTTTATTTTCTCTGTAAGCATACCCATGTATCTTTCAGGAGGTTAGGAGATCTTGCTAAATCTATGAGGTGGTAGAAGAACATCAACTACTAGCTCATGAATAATGAGTTCTTGAGGATCCATAATGCTTTGCTCTTCAAAAACCTTCTCTTCGAGCTCAACTAACCTCCCACTGCCACCATCCTGAATAAACTATTTTTTTAAGAATATGACATTCTGACTCACAATCACATTATGATCTTGCAGAAAGTAGAAATAGTATCCCATTGATTATTTTGGATACCCTATAAAATGAGCTGTTACAGATCTATCCTCCAATTTATCAGCCATTTATCTCTTGACATAGGTCAGACATCCTCAAATCTTAAGATAACCTAGACTTGGCTTCTTACCGTACCATATCTCATAAGGTGTAGTAGGAATAGATTTTAATGAAACCCTATTCAACAAATGAATGGTAGTTAATAAGGCATATCCCCAAAGATATAAAGATAGATCAATGAAGCTCATCATAGACCTGACCATATTTAATAGGATTCTATTCCTTCTTTCAGATACCCCATTGAGCTAAGATGTTTCGGAAGGAGTCCATTGAGAGACTATGCTGTTGTCCTTGAGATATCCCAAAAATTCTCAACTAAGGTATTCACTTCCTCGATTAGATCGAAGAACCTTAATGGGTATGCTTGTTTGTGTTTCTACTTTATTTCTGAATTCTTTGAACTTTTCAAAGGCTTCAGATTTGTATTTCATCAAATACATATATCCATACCTAGATAGATCATTAGTAAAGATAATGAAGTAGCTATAACCATCCTTACTATGCACATCAAATGGCCCACATACATCGGTGTGTACTAGGGCAAGTAACTCAGTGACCCTTTCCTCATATCCTATCAAGGATAATTTGATCATTTTTTCTCGAAGACAAGATTCGCAAGCTGGATATGGTTTTGGATGAAGATAGCCAAGGATCCCATGTTGGAGCATGATTTCAGCTCCTCCCACAAACCTTGGGTGCAGCAGAACCAGCAACGAACAAATCTGGAGACTTCTGGACTCGATCGAAGGCCCTTGACGAAATCAGCCTGGTTGATGTCTTCTTCGTTAGACTTTCATTCCAGATGAAGGATTCCTCTAAGATCACCTCTAAAAAATCCAAAATCTAGTACCCAATTAGATCAGGCCTAGACTAAGGTCTTCCAATTTGTAGATCTTGAATCGGAGTATTCTAGAGAGGGAAGAAGGTAGATAGAACCAAACCTTGCAGATCTGTCCTGCTGCAGCCTTTCGTATAGATCTGTTAATGGAGATCTCACCCGTGCCTCAAACGACCTCAGATCAACTCTAGATCTAAGAGAAACTTGTACCAATCTCATAGCAAGAGATTTTAAGTCCTGGACCTAATGTTTGGATGGCTGCAAGAGAGGGAGAGGCAATATGGTTGGCGGCACAAAGGGGGAGGGGCTCAAAACCCTAGCGCCTCCCCTGCTTTTCCTGCCTTCTATGGACTTGGCGGCAAGAAATACTAGGGTTTCTCTAGTGTTTCTTACCCCTGGGGCATGGAGAATAGCTGAAGAAAGAGGGAGAAGAGAGAGAGAGATTTGGGAGAAAGGGTTTTCGTATTTCTTGGCTTAATCAAACCTATACAGTGCATGTATATATAAACCAGGGTCAAGTGACCCAAACCCAAAACTCCCTTGACCAACTCTATGGGAGATTAGGTTAACCCAAGCCTATGTACACCCATGACTCAACCTAATCTCACCTATTCTGGGTCCAAACCTGGCCCATAAAGAGTTGGTCCCTTGAGGCCCACATAACCTAAACCTCAAGAACCCGAAAGGCCCACAGCCTTTCAACCTAGGGTCCAACTAGCTCTAGAGCCTCCATGAAGCCCTCATGAATGATGGACCTTGGCCTTAGCCTTGGTCCCCTGGGCCTTGGGCACACCACCTAGATTACAACAATCTCCTCCTTGGTATCCCAAGGCCTCAACCAGCTCCACTCTGTCCATCAGTCGAATCAGCTCAACACATCTCTGAAAGCTATCCCGTGAAAGTACCTTCGTAAGTGCATCAGCTGGGTTCTCCTTGGTGTATACCTTTACCAGCTCCACCTCATCATCCTCCACAAGCTCCCTGATCCGATGATACCGAATGTTGATGTGCTTTGTCCTTGCATGATAGACTGAGTTCTGTGCTAATAGAAGTGCACTCTAGCTATCACAGTGCACTCTAATGGCCTCCTGAGTAAGGCCCATCTCCGTCAACAAACCCTTCAGCCAAATTACCTCCTTAGCTGCTTCTATCAGCCTGATGTATTCTGCCTCTGTAGTGGATAGGACCGTGATAGGCTGCAGACTCGATCTCCAAGAAATAGGACCTCCATACAGGTTAAAGATGAAGCCTGTCGTAGACCTCCGGGTATCCACATCTCTACCAAAGTCTGCATCTACATAACCACCAATCAGCCCCTGAGCCTCCCTGAACATATCAGAGTATCCCACTACACCTCCTCGCTGTTCGAAGTAGATGCCAACTCCAACTGAACCCGCCAGATATCTTAATATCCACTTCAGAGCTCTCCAGTGCTCCCTGCCAGGCAGCGCCATGAACCTGCTAACCTGACTCACTGCATGAGCGATGTCTGACCTACAACAAACCATCACATACATCAAGCTCCCAACTCCTAAAGCATAAGGAACCATCTCCATCTCCTGAGCCTCCACCTCAGTCTGTGGCGCCATGGTCTTCGAGAGTCTGAAGTGACCGGCAAGTGGCAGCTCCACCGACTTTGCTCCCTTCATCCCGAACCTCTCTAAGACTTTCTGTATGTAGCCCCCTTAAGATAGATGCAGCACCCTCCGGGCTCAGTCTCTGAAACTCTCCATGCCTAGGATCTTCCTTGCAGGGCCCAAATCCTCCATCTAAAACTCCCGAGATAAGGATGCCTTCAGATCCCGCACAACCTTCCTACTCTTGCATGCTATAAGCATGTCATCCACATACAAGAGTAGGAACACCCTAGAACCATCCTCAAGAGACTGAACATAAACACAGCGATCAAACTTGTACTTGGAAAGTCCAATGCTGCGCACATAGGAGTCAAACCGCTTGTACCATTGCCTCGGTGACTGCTTCAGTCCGTACAGTGACTTCTGCAACAAACAAACCTTTCCCTCTGATCCTGAATCCCTGAAATCGGGTGGCTGCTCCATGTAAATCCTCTCCTCCAAATGCCCATGGAGGAACATCATCTTGACATCCATCTGCTCCAGCTCTAAATCCTGAGCTGCTACAATGCTCAGCAATACTCTGATGGAAGTATGTCTGATGACGAGAGAGAAGACCTCGCTGAAGTCGATACCTTCCTTCTGGGAGTATCCCTTGGCCACTAACCTCGCCTTGAATCTGATACCTCCCTGCTCTGAAGGCCCTTTCTTGCGACTGTAGACCCATTTGCAGCCAATGGGCCTCTTCCCATGTGGCAACTGCACCAATCGCCATGTCTAGTTCTGGTAGAGAGACTGCATCTCCTCGGACATCGCCTGGACCCACCGCTCTCTGTCCTGACTCTCAATAGCCTTCTGATACGTATATGGGTCTCCATTCACTGTCACTAGGGCATATGATAGCATCTCCTCAAAGCCATATCAGTTCGGTTGCCTAATGGTCCTCTTGGGCTTGTGTAGGGTAACACCGATATCAGTCCTTGGTCTAGCTTGCTCCTGCTGGACCTCTCTGCCTCGATCATCCATCCGAGTCCTCTCCACCTGTGGAGACACCTTAGGTAGGTTCTCCACCTGAATGTCATGTCCTCCCGTAGTACCTGCAAGAGGCAAAATCAAAGAGGTAAGCTATCCAGCAGTACCCTGCTGGACCTCCTCCTGCTCTTGCTGCTCCTCCATGCCTGCTCGCCTCCATAGGACTGACTCCTCATCAAAAGTCACATCCCGACTAATGATGACCTTCTTTTCCAAGGGATCCCACAGCCTGTATCCCTTAACTCCTCACGGATAGCTTAGAAACACCATCTTGTGTGATCTGGCATCTAGCTTGCTCTGCTCACCAGCTCCAATGTGCACATAGGCCGTGCACCCAAATACCCGTAGATGGCCCAGCCCAACTGTCCTCCCAGACCACACCTCCTCTGAAAGCCTGCCATCCAACCTGGTGTGAGGTGACCGATTGACCAAGTAACTCGCTGCGTCAACTGTGTCAACCCAGAATGCCTTTGGAAGCCCTGCCTGCAGCCTCATGCATCGTGCCTTTTCCAGAATTGTTCTGTTCATCCTCTCGGCCACCCCATTCTGCTGTGGAGTCCCCTTAACTGAGAAGTGTCTCCTGATCCCACACTCCTCACAGTAGTCCTGGAACTCTCTGCTGGTATACTCTCCGCCATTGTCTGACCTCAGACACTTCACGCTCTTCCCCTGCTCCTTCTCCACCTCAACTCTCCAGATCTTGAACTTGGTGAAGACCTCTGACTTCTCTCTCATGAAGCAAATCCAGAGTTTTCTTGAGAAATCATCAATCAGGGTCATGAAGTATCTGGCCCCATTCCTAGCTAAAACTGGGGCTGGTCCCCACACATCCGTGTGTACTAACTCTAGAGGGGCTACACTGTGGGTTGTACTGATATTGAACTGAACTCTCCTCTGCTTTCCCATCTGGCAAGGCTCACAGATCTCCCCTGTAGCACCATCCTCCAGATCAGAGATGAGTCCTCTCTTGCTCAACTCCCTCAGCCCCTTGTCACCCATGTGGCCTAGGCGGAAGTGCCACATCCTGTAAGCCCCCTGCTGGTCCTGTGCTGCAGCTGCTGCATCAGACTCTTCGGTCACCACAGATCCCTCCATGCGATAGAGATTATTGTCCAACCTCTTGTCTCTCATCACCACCATAACTCCATTGGAGATGTTTAATACTCCACTTCAAGCCCTACTGCTGAAGCTATATCCACTGCGCTCCAAGTAGCCTAGTGACACCAGATTCTTTTCCAGCTCCGGGACGTGCTTTACATTTGTCAATGTCCTCACAATCCCATCAAATATCCTCACCCTGACTGTCCCTATCCCAGCCCTTGCAAGGATGATTGTCGCCTAGAGTCACTGATCCCTCATTTGTCTTGGTGTATGTCGCAAACCAAGACCTGTGTGGTGTGTAGTGATGTGAGTACGCAGAGTCTAGTGTCCACTCCTCTGTGTAATGCCTGTGACCATCTGATACCACAAGTAGATCATCCTCCACCTGCTGCCCAGCAACTGCACTCACTGATTCTGAGCCACTTCTTTCTCCCTTCTTGCTCTTCCATAGTGGACATTCTCGCTTGAAGTGCCCGAACTCGTTGCACTTGAAGCATTTCATCTCTTTCTTTCCCTTCCTGGACTTGGACCGCCCCCTGGACTTGCTTCTGCCTCTACCTCTACCTATCCTCTCCCCTACTGCTAAACCCTCCTGGGGAGCCCGATCTCTGGTCAACTTTTTCCTTTGCTCATTAGACCTCAGCACCGAGACCATGTCCTCATATTCCAGAGTCTCCTTGCCGTAGAGCAGTGTAGTCACCAAAGAGTCATATGATCCTGGCAGCGAACACAAAAGCAATAGGGACTTGTCCTCCTCATCCAGCTTCACCCCGATATTCATCAACTCCGTGCACAATCGGTCGGACCTCTGAATGTGGCCAATCACATCAGATCCCTCCTGCACCCAAAGACTATACAACCTCTTCTTCAGTATTAGCTTGTTGCACATATTCTTTCCTATATACATGGTGTGCAACTTTGACCAAAGGCCCTTCGGGGGCTTTTCTTCCAGCACTGAATACAACGCCGCATCTGCCAAACATCCTCTGATCACCGAGCATGCTTTCTTCTCCAACGATGCCCACTGTCTATCTGTCATTCCCTCAGGCTTCTCATCCAAAGCCTGATCCAGATCTGCTTGCACCAGAAGATCCTCCACCCAAATTTTCCATATGGAAAAATTTCTTTTGCCATCAAACTTCTCAAAATCGACCTTCATGTTGCTTCCCATGACTGGATCTAAGCCAAACAAGCAATATAAAATCAAGAAGTGTAGAATATACCTTGATGGTACCTTATTGAAAATTTTCAGCACTTGGGATCTTCAACTTCTCGCGCTTGGAACCGCTTCCTCACCACCGTGGCTCTGATACCAACTATTGGAGCACGATCCTGGCTCCTCCCATGGACCTTGGGCATAGAGAAACAAGCAACAAACAAATCTGGAGACTTCTGGACTCAATCGAAGGCCCTTGACGAAATCAGCCTGGTTGCTGTCTTCTTCATCAGCCGTTCGTTCCAGATGAAGAATGCCTCTAAGATCACCTCTAAAAAATCCAAGATCTGGTACTTAACCAGATCAGGCCTAAATCGAGGTCTTTCAATTCATAGATCTTAAATTAGAGTATTCTAGATAGGGAAGAAGGTAGATAGAATCAGACCTTGCAGATCTGTTCTGCTGCAGCCTTTCCTGTAGATCTTTTGATGGAGATCTCACCCGCGCCTCAAACGACCTCAGATCAACTCCAGATCTAAGAGGAACTTGTACCAACCTTGTAGAAAGAGATTCTAAGTCCTCAACCTGATGTTTGGGTGGCTGCAAGAGAGGGAGAGGAAATATGGTTGGCGGCACAAAGGGGGAGGGGCTCAAAACCCTAGTGCCTCCCCTGCTTTTCCTGCCTTCAATGGACCTGGCGGCAAGAAACCCTAGGGTTTCTTTCTCCTGGGGCATGGAGAATAGCTGAAGAGAGAGGGAGAAGAGAGAGAGAGACTTGGGAGAAAGGGTTTTCGTATTCTTTGGCTTAATCAAACCTATACAGTGCATGTATATATAAACACAGGGTCAAGTGACCCAAACCCAAAACTCCCTTGACCAACTCTATGGGAGATTAGGTTAACCCAAGCCCATGTACACCTATGACTCGACCTAATCTCACCTATCCTAGGCTCAGACCTGGCCCATAAAGAGTTGGTCCCTTGAGGCCCACATAACCTAGACCTCAAGAACCCGAAAGGCCTATAGCCTTTCAACCTAGGGCCCAACTAGCCCTAGAGCCTCCATGAAGTCCTCATGAATGATGGACCTTGGCTTTAGCCTTGGTCCTTTGGGCCTTGGGCACACCACTTGGATCACAACATCCCATCCTTTTTCAATTTATTTATTCTGTCCTCTCCAATATGCCCTAGTCTATGATGCCACAAGTACTTCTGGTTAATTTAATCTCTGGATCTCTTTTGACCTATGGTACTCACTATTTGCTCATTAAAATTTACATTCGCATCAATATGCAAGTGATATAGACTGTCAATTTAAAAATCATGTGCAACCAATTTATTTCATAAATAAATAGAACAAAAATTTTTATTAAAATTAAATTCAAAACCATCATGTGCTAGCATAGACACGAAAATCAAATTCTGACTAGCTATAGGAACAAAATAAAAGTCTTGTAAATCTAATCTATATCCTAATAGTAATCAAAGAAGATAAGTATCAATGACTTCTGTAATAACTTTTGCTCCATTACCGACCCAAAGGATCATGTCACCTTCTCTCAACCTCCTACTTTCTATTAGACCCTGCATTGAGGTACATATAAGAGCACTTGAACCAGAGTCTAATATCCAACTAGAAGTAAAAGAAACTGTAAGGTTAGATTTAATTATGAGCATATCTTCTGAAGGTTTATCACCCTTCTTGATCTTTAGGCTCTCTAGGTAGAGTGGATAGTGAAGTGAAATTTTAGTGCAAGGGTAAAATGGTAATTTTAAAACTTTTCAAAATCACTATTTTACAGTGAAAATTATTAATTAATCTAATTAATTAAAATATATTTACCCTATACTAGGATCTAAATATGATATATAGTATGCATGCATTTAAATTTGAAATTCAAATTTGAACAGTAAATAATTTATTGTTCTGTGTTCAGAACACAATATCTTTGTGCGGGTAGTCGATCACCGCAATCTGATCATCGTCAGGAGGATCTGATCATCACAATATAGCCATACAGTGTGTCTAGCCTCTGCAGATCATCCACACGAAGCTTCCGGTCTGATCGGCTCCTCATGAGTGCTAGCTCGCTGTAGAGCCCTTTCGACGGCCGATGCTGATCGAACTCCTTCGATCGATGCCTGCTGACTCTTTGAATACTCCAGATCATCAGCAAGTGTGCTTGAGAGGTTGATGAAGTTTTTCCTAAAATTTGGTGGGCTCACAACACTCGTAGCTCACTTTCTCACTTCCCGAACCCCAGGCTAAAACCCTAGGGAACTCACTGAAAAACCCTGCGCCCACTTTTCTTCTTTTTTTTCTTTTTCTCTCGGAAGGTTTTGGACCTTCACCTCATGCACAAGGCTTCCTCACACCCCAAGATTTCTCTCCAAAAAATTCTATGCACGCCCCATCCTTCTCCTCTTTTTAAAATAATGTAGAACGTGTCTTATCCGCGTGAGAGGATAAAGATAAGTGGTTGCACATTTGAATTCAAATCAAATTTGAATTCAAATGCAAACCAACTCATCCCTATCCACTTGGGCATGAGAAGAGAAAGGGTGTGGCTTCATTTGTGCATAGAGAGTTTATACGAGAAACACTTTGTCATGTAGAACATGGGGCGCTAAAGAGGATAAGGACACGGTGCATGGATTGGTTGCTCATTCAAATTCAAACTTTCTTTTGAATTTGAATGGCCAACCAACCATCCTTATCCACCTATATGGTGCACAAATGTGGGGTGTGGGAAGGGCTTTACGTGAGAGAAAATTCATGAGAAGTTGCTTCTCGTGAATTCAAATGGGCACAGAGATGTGAGGTGGCGCAGGGAGTTGAATTCAAATGGTGGTTTAATATTAATTGAACCAACCTAATCAAAATAGGTTAAGCATAATTAGACTAAATTAAACCTAACTTAATTAGTCTTAATTAAGCTCAATAAAATCCTAATCAAATCAAGAATTGACTAAGCCCAACCTCTGATCAAATCAGGGACCAAACCATCTCGACGATTAGGTCAACTCTTAACCGAATCGGGTCAAACCCAACTGAATCCAATTCAATTGGATTTGATCCAAAAATAATTACTCAATTAAATTGAGTTAATTAATGATCAAATCACTAATTAAACCTCTCATAAATACTGAGTCCAAATCCGATGGGCAATCGGGTATCAAAGTCCATCGATATGTAACCTTGATCGAAGAGTCCCAAACCAGTGGGACTCTTGACCCCGGTACCCAAAATGTGTGGGACTCATGATCAGAGAATCTTGATTCTCGATCATAGAGTCCCAAACATGTAGGACTCATAGTCCACAAATATTAGGACTTTACATCAGCCATCAGATCAGATAGAAACCTCTAATGTGTGTGACCTCACAGGTTCGAACCTAAGCCGGTAACACAGGAACCAATTCTTGTACTAATCAAAGTGACCATCTAGCAATGGTACCCAACATCCGAATAGATCGAATAGTCACAATCGCAACACTCAGAATCTATGTGAATATGGTTACTGTATAATTCATCCCTTTTGACTCCTGTGTTTAGGATGACTCAGGGTTAAACTATCAACCCTGATTAGATCATCCGAATCGTGCTCAACTCAATCAGTCCTGTGACTCCTCACTAGAACTACCCTGGTCAAGATTTTGCTAAATTAAAATACAACTGTACACAACTCCTGAACTGGAGTGGTCAATCCCATCTTGACACACGCACCGACAAGTCAAGTACTTGATTACACCCAGCATCCTTCCGTCACTGAATTAGAAATTCAGATAGTCCAGTGCCTAAGTGCAGTGAGTTTCTTGCAAGTCACCGTGGCTGTCTCAGGTCGGAGGAACAGTTATACCTATATCCCATCAGAGTAAATCTTGACAGCAAAAATAGCTCCGGAGTCGGTCACGTTCAGTGCAGATATATCCTTACATCTCACCTGTATGCCATACCAGTGTCTCCACACTCCTTGATTAAGAGGACAACCAACCCATATGGCACACAACGACCTATGCTTGATAAACGTTATTATCCTTGGTAACAACGTATCATTTGATCGCGAACAGGTTTAAGGACTAAATGATAAATCCTCTTTTGTCGAGTCTAAATAGTTCTAAGGACTTCACCACAACATAGGAGTTCATTAGAAGATGAAATAATTTATGATGAAAAATACCAAAATAACTTTTATTTATCTATAATTCATATACTAATACAAAAGGAGTACAACCGTTAACAGGCTAATGATTGGCTTGGGGATACTATTCCCAACAATCTCCCACTTGGCCTAAAGCCAATCGGTGCAGTATCTAATACCCATCTTCGACTTGAAGTCATCGAACTTCTTCATTGCAATGGCTTTAGTGAATGGGTCGGCCAGGTTCTCCTTTTCATCAATCTTCTGAAGGTCGACGTCACCTCGATCCATGATTTTTTGGATGAGATGGTAGCAGCATAGAATATGCTTCGTCCACTGGTGTGCCTTTGATTCCTTCGCCTGAGCAATGGCTCCAGAGCTATCACAGTAGAGTAGAACTGGATCAATAAGGGAGGGTGCTACTCTGAGCTCGGTGATAAATTTCCTCAGCCACACCACTTCTTTGGTAGCATCTGATTTAGCGATATACTCTGCCTCGCAAATTGAATCAGCCACAATGTGCTGCTTGGAACTTTTCCAGCAGACAGTCCTGCCATTAAGGGTAAAAATAAATCCCGACACACTCTTGCTGTCATCGTGATCAAACTGAAAACTAGAGCGTGTAAACCCTATAAGTCTCAAGTTCGATTCACCACAAACAAGCCACTGGTCCTTAGTATTTCTCAAATTCTTCAGGATAGTTTTAACAACCTTCCAATGATTCTCTTTTGGATTAGATTGGTATCTACTCACTACCCCTAGTGAGTATGCCACATCAGGTCGTGTACATGTCATGGCATACATGATAGATCCTACTGTCGAAGCATATGGAATTCTATCCATACGCTCTCTCTCTTGAGGTGTTGTTGGACAATCCCTCTTCAAGAGAGAAATTCCATGGCTTATCGGTAGATAGTCTTTCTTGGAATTCTCCATGCTGAACCTTTTCAGCATAGTATCAATGTACGTGGACTGGAATAAGCCAAGCAGCCTTTTAGATCTATCCCTATAGATCCTCATCCCTAGGATGTAGGAAGCTTCTCCCAGATCCTTCATGGAGAATTTTGACAACAGCCAAATCTTTATTTCCTGTAATACATGGATATCATTCTCGATTAAGAGAATGTCATCCACATACAATACAAGAAATACTACTACTGGACCATTAGCCCACTTATAAATGCAGGGCTCTTCTTCATTCTTAATGAAGCCATACGTCTTGATCGTCCTATCAAAATGTATGTTCCAACTCTAGGATGCCTGCTTAAGTCCATAAATGGACCTCTGTAGCCTGCACACCTTAGACTCATCTGTGGATGTGAATCCTTCAGGTTGTATTATATACACCTCTTCGTTCAGCTCTCTGTTTAGAAAAGCTGTCTTCACATCCATCTGTCAGATTTCATAGTCTAGATGAGCAGCTATCGCAAGCATAATCCGAATGGATTTGAGCATTGTCACAGGAGAAAACGTGTCGTCATAGTCTATACCATAACATTGATGATAGCTCTTGACAACTAGACGGGTTTTATAGGTTTTCACCTTTCCATCTGCGCCTCTCTTCCTCTTGAAGACCCACTTACACCCTATGGGTTTTACTCCTTCGGGTGGGTCAACCAATGTCCACACATCGTTGACCTTCATAGACTCCATTTCGAATTTTATGGCATCTAGCCATTTCTCAGAGTCAGATCTCTGCATTGCATCCATATAGGTGATCGGATCCTCATCATTTTCATCAAGTTCGATAGGATCTCCGTCTCGGATCAAGAAACCATAGTATCTGTCCGGTTGACGTGGTACTCTACCAGACCGTCTTAAGGCTGCATGAACAATGGGCTCCGGATCTGATCTAACCAAATCCGATTCAGGTTCAGCTACTTGTGTCGGTTTTTTCACCTGCCGAACTTCCTCAAGTTTGACCTTAAAGGCAACAGTCCCTTCATCAAGGAACTCCTTTTCTAAAAAGATTGTCTTAAGGTTGACAAACACCTTTTGCTCATCAGCTAGGTAGAAATAATACCCTTTGGTCTCTTTTGAGTACCCTATGAAATTACACTTGTCAGACCTAGGTCCAAGCTTGTCCGTAATTAAATATTTAACATAAGCCGGACACCCCCAAACCCTAAGGTGTGAGAGTACTGGCTTACGTCCTATCCATATCTCATATGGAGTTTTGGTTACAGACTTACTCAAAACCCTATTTAGAAGGTAACAAGTCGATTTGAGCGCATATCCCCAGAGGAAGATCGACAGACCAGCAAACCCCATCATGGATCGAACCATGTCCAACAAAGTCTGATTCCTCCTTTCAGACACACCATTATGCTATGGTGTTCCAAGAGGTGTCCACTGAGAGAGAATCTCATTCTCTCCAAGATATGTCAGAAAATTATTGTAAAGGTATTCACCTCTTTGATCAGATCGAAGAGTTTTAATACACTTTTCGGTTTATTTTTCTATCTCATTTCGAAATAGTTTGAACATTTCAAACGACTCCGACTTATGCTTCATTAAGTAGACATACCCATATCTTGATAGGTCGTCTGTGAAGGTTATGAAGTAGAAATATCCATCTCTTGCACTTGAGCTCATGGGTCCACATACATCAGAATGTACCAAACCTAAGAGTTCACTGGCTCGCTCACCTTTTCCAGTAAAAGGTGACTTGGTCATCTTTCCAAGAAGACAGGACTCAGGTTGGAAGTGATTCACAATCACCTACTTCAAGAATTTCTTCTTGAGCCAACCTGTTTATCCTGTTCTTATTGATATGACCTAGCCTACAGTGCCAAAGATAGACTTCTGACACATTATCTATTCTAGGATGTTTACCGAAGGTTTGAACTACATTAACAGGCTGTGATAGTAAGTAAATTTTATTATTTAGTTATCCAACAAATATTGTAACACCATTCAAAATGATATTGCAAATATTTTTTTTATTAAAAATTCATAACCGTACATGGCCAAAAGGCCTACAGAAATAATATTTAATAAAAAACTTGGACAATAGTGACATTCACTCAGAATTACATTACGAGAATTGATTACAAGGTTCATGATTCCTAAAGCTAGAACTAGAACTTTGCTTCAATCTCCAACATTCAGGAACCTCTCACCGTCATCAAATCTCCTACTGACCTGCAGACCCTGCATCGAATTGGAAATATGATAAAGGCTTCTAGTATCCAATACTCAGGCAGTAGTATCACAAATGGAAAAGTTACAAGGTGTTATCATATAATTACCTTGCTTCTTCTTCGGCCTGTTCGGATCCAGGAAGGCAATGTATAGAGGACAATTCCTCTTCCAGTGCCCCTGCTTCTTGCAAAAGAAGCACACCGCCTGGCTCTGGTCGGGCTTGCGCTTCTTGGTCTGACCCTGTATAGACGTCCCAGCATGCGGCTGCACCTTCTTGTTCTTCTTCTTCTTGTTCTTCTTCCCTTTCTTAAAGGGTCGACGACCAGAAGAAGACCCTCCCACAACATTCATCGACTCCTTATGGAGCTGGTGGTCCTTCTCAAAGTTCTGCAGTAACTCCAATAAGTCATGGTAGTTCACTGTAGGCTTTGTCATTTGAAAATGAGTAAGGAAGGGGAGGAAGGACTTGGGCAAAGAATTAAGGATTGCATCCTTACCGAACTGCTCGTGCAAGGGAAAGCCCAGTTTACTTAGGCGCTCAATCATTTCGATCATGTACAGTACATGATCAGTGACTGAGACCCCATCCCTCATTCGAGCATTGAAAATGGCACAACTAGTTTTGTGCCTTTCAACATCGTCAAGCATGCCAAAGGAGTCGCTCAACATTTGAAGCATCTCTTACAGCTGGGTGTTCTCAAACCTGCGGCTGAACTCATCATTCATTGCCGCCAGTATTATGCATCGAATGGTGGTGCGGTCATTGAGCCACTTCTGGTAAGTATCTCGGATCGTCCCTCTAGCGTTCGGGGCTGGCTCCTCGGGTGCCGGATCCGTTACTACATAAAGGATCCGCTCATGCTCAAAAATGATTTTTAATTTTCGATACCAGCTATCAAAATTAGGTCCCATGAGCTTGTCATTATCTAATAATGATCGGAGTGATAGGGTAGTGGCCATAGCTGCATAAAGAAAAACCAGACCTCTATTAGTATATAAATTATTAATACTAAAGACTTGGACTTTAGTCTAAAGTTTCTCTCAATATTTTTAACGAACTGGTAGCCCAACCTCCAATTCGAGGAATTACTTTAATTCCTTAGTGGGTACTAGAATCCACACAAACTACACACGAGCTCAACTTTGGTTGGTCAATCTATGTGCATCTATGGGTAGGTTCATAACCAGTTGCTTTTCTAAACAACTTCTAATAATCAATTTTGCCCCAGAACCTAATCAGTGGGCTTTGGCCTCCACTGAAAAGATCTGGTTATGTCCAACCATTAACATGACTTGATTTGGTGAATTGGACCAATAAATGATCAAGCCCGACTTTGGCCGGCCAACCTGACCACCATCAGAAAGACTCAAATCAAATTATCATATTATGAATGATAATTCCATTAGTCAATAAGCACCAGGCCTTCGGGCCTCCAATGATTATTAAACTAATGGACTCATTATCACTCACTTAATGGGAGGCTATGACTTAGTTATCACTATAACTTAATCATTTTTAGGACCTAATAATTTTTGAAGATTTTTATTAAAAGATAGAAGAGAAAAAATTAACCAGCCAATTTCAATCCTCCCACTGACTTCACCAAGTCAGATTATAAAAGATTTAATTAAAGTCGGCATAGGAGCACCTAAATCAGTCACACTGATTTACCTAATGACATGGGTGAGCCCTAATCACCAAATGATCTAATCAAAACCTAACTCACCAGGTTGGTCAGGTAAGTGAGATCAGTGGTGAGGATATGCCATTAACTCGTCAGAGATCGAATCAATGCGAGTAGCTCCCACTTAAGAACCACTGGTCAAATTGCCGAACTTACCTTAGACACCAACCAGTTCATTAGTTTTAATTTGATCAACTTAGTAAATAGGGTTCCACCGCATAGCCATGAATTCAGTCCATCTTGATCTAGTTAAAGACATGGACCCATTCAACTACAACTATTGGAGTTGAGTCTAGAGTGTCCTTGACCTAATCTAATTCAACTTTTGATTAGATTTTATCAATTATTCTAATTTAGTCCATTTCTTTAAGCTAACCTTAGGTCTAACCCAATTATGGACCTAATCCATCTAACCCATTGACCCACAAGTTTATGCAATTGTCTTAGGTCTTAATTCACAATTCTAGACCAACTTGACAACACTTAATTCTTTTAATTAAGTATTTGGGCTGATGGGTCAGGGTTTGGCATTTCAAAAATAATTTTCAAATTTGAAAGGTTTTATTTTCTATTCATCAAATATGTTGACTCATTTCACAAATAGATCAGCACATTTCATAAATAGCAATCCTATTGCTAATTACTTAATAGGAAATAACTCAATCAAAATAAATCATGAATATTCCTTTAGATCTAATCTAACACATTCATGATAAATTTTACAATTGAACGTTTATAATTAAGTCCTTTCGCTGCTTTATTTGTATGAGATATAATTATAGCAGCACCCCTACCGCCATAGGAGAACCCCAGCGAATAGAAGGAGAGGGCCTTTAAACCCTACTTTTCTCCTATGATCGGATGTCCATGGCAACCAACCCAATTAGATTACTTGCTACTTGGATCAAGTATATCTAAATATACCAATTTTAAAATTTAAATTTCAAATTTTAAATTTCAAATTTTAAATTTTGAATTTCAAATTTCAAATAAATTTCAAATTTCAAATTTTTGAATTTCAAATTTTGAATTTTAAATTTTGAATTTCAAATTTGAAATTTCAACCAAATTTTAAATTTTAAATTTTGAATTTTGAATTTCAAATTTCAAAATTCAAATTTTAAATTTTAAATTTCAAGTTTTTGAATTTTGAATTTCGAACAACTTTCAAAATTCAAATTTTAAATTTTAAATTTTAAATTTTAAATTTAAACTTTTAGATTACAACTTAATCTATGTATGCAAATATATATATCATATCTTAGAACCCACTCTGATACCATTTGAAGTAAAATTTTAGTGCAGGGGTAAAATGGTAATTTTAAAACTTTTCAAAATTACTATTTTATAGCAAAAATTATTAATTAATCTAATTAATTAATATATATTTATCCTACACTAGGATCTAAATATGATATACAACGTGCATGCATTTAAATTTGAAATTCAAATTTGAACAGTAAATAATTTACTGTTCTGTGTTCAGAACACAATACCTTTGTGCGGATAGTCGATCACCGCAATCTGATCATCATCGAAAGGATATGATCATCATAATATAGCCACACAGTATGTCTGGCCTCTACGGATCATCCACACGAAGCTCCCGGTCTGATCGGCTCCTCACGAGTGCTAGCTCGTTGTAGAGCCCTTTCGACGGCCGATGCTGATCGAACTCCTTCGATCGATGTCTATCGACTCCTTGGATACTCTGGATCATCAGCAAGTGTTCTTGAGAGGTTGATGAAGCTCTCTCTAAAATTTGGTGGGCTCACAACACTCGTAGCTCACTTTCTCACTTCCCGAACCCCAGGCTGAAACCTTAGGGACTAATTGAAAACCCTGCGCCCACTTTTCTTTCTTTTTCTCTCGAAAGGTTTTAGACCTTCACCTCATGCACAAGGCTTCCTCATGCCCCAGGCTTTCTCTCCAAAAAATTCTACGCATGCCCCATCCTTCTTCTCTTTTTAAAACAACGTGGAACGTGTCTTATCCGCGTGAGAGGATAAAGATAAGTGGTTGCACATTTGAATTCAAATCAAATTTGAATTAAAATGCAAACCAACGCATCCCTATCCACTTGGGCATGAGAAGAGATGGGGCATGGCTTCATTTGTGCATAGAGAGTTTATATGAGAAACATTTTCTCATGTAGAACATGGGGCGCTAAAGAGGATAAGGACATGGTGCATGGATTGGTTGCTCATTCAAATTCAAACTTTCTTTTGAATTTGAATGGCCAACCAACCATCCTTATCCACCTATATGGTGCACAAATGTGAGGCATGGGAAGGGCTTTGCGTGAGAGAAAATTCATGAGAAGTTGCTTCTTGTGAATTCAAATGGGCGTAGAGATGTGAGGTGGCGCAGGGAGTTGAATTCAAATGGTGGTTTAATCTTAATTGAATCAACCTAATCAAAATAGGTTAAGCATAATTAGACTAAATTAAACCCAACTTAATTATCCTTAATTAGGCTTAATAAAATCCTAATCAAATTAAAAATTGACTAAGCCCAACCCCTGATCAAATTAGGGACCAAACCATCTCGACGATTAGGTCAACTCTTAACCTAATCGGGTCAAACCCAACTGAATCCAATTCAATTGGACTTGATCCAAAAATAATTACTCAACCAAATTGAGTTAATTAGTGATCAAATTACTAATTAAACCTCTCATAAATATTGAATCTAAATTCGATGGGCAATCGGATATCAAAGTCCATCAATATGTAACCTTGATCGAAGAGTCCCAAACCAGTGGGACTCTTGACCCCGGTACCCAAAATGTGTGGGACTCATGATCAAAGAATCCTGATTCTCAATCACAGAGTTCCAAACACATAGGACTCATAGTTCACAAATATTAGGACTCTACATCAGCCATCAGATCAGATAGGAACTTCTAATGTGTGTGACCCCACAGGTTCGAACCTAAGCCGGTAGCACTGGAACCAATTCCTATACTAATCGAAGTGACCATCTAGCAATAATACCCGATGTTCAGATATGTTGAATAGTCACAATCGCAACACTCAGAACTTACATGAATATGGTTACTGTATAATTCATTTCTTTTGACCCCTGTGTTTAGGATGACTCAGGGTTAAACTGTCAATCCTGATTAGATCATCGGAATCATGCTTAACTCAATCAGTCCTGTGACTCCTCACTAGGACTACCCTGGCCAAGATTTTGCTAAATTGAAATATGACTGTACACAGCTCCTGAACTGGAGTGGTCAATCCCATCTTGACACATGCACCGACAAGTCAAGTACTTGACTACACCCATCATCCTTCCGTCACTGAATTAAAAATTCAGGTAGTCCAATGCCTAAGTGTAGTGAGTTGCTTGCAAGTCACCATGGCGGTCTCGGTCCGAGGGACAGTTATACCCATATCCCATCAGAGCAAATTTTGACAGCAGAAATAGCTCCAGAGTCGGTCACGTTCAGTGCAGATGTACCCTTACATCTCACCTGTATGCCATACTAGTGTCTCCACACTCCTTGGTTAAGAGGACAACTAACCCATATGGCACACAATGACCTATGCTTGATAAATGTTATTATCCTTGGTAATAACGTATCATTTGGTCACGAACAGGTTTAAGGACTAAACGATAAATCTTCCTTTATCGAGTCTAAATAGTCCTAAGGACTTCACCACAACACAGGAGTTCATTAGAAGATGAAATAATTTATGATGAAAAATACTAAAATAACTTTTATTTATTTATAATTCATATACTAATACAAAAGGAGCACAACCATCAACAGACTGATGATTGGATTTGGGACACTATTCCCAACAAATAGTTCCTCCTCCAGTGGCCTTTAGCATCACAATAGAAATACTTTCCCTTTGCTTCAGCCTTCTTTGGAACATCTTTCTTTGGCTTGCTCTCTTTCTTTTGCTTCTTAGCTGATTTTTTCTTCTTCTTCCAACTAGACTCTCTCTTGGAAGAAGTCTGCTCCACAGCAAGAACAGTGCCCTTTGAACTCTTCAAGGTTCCTTTTGTAGTGACCAATATGTTGACTAGTTCGGGTATAGTACAATCGAGTTTGTTCATATGAAAATTTATAATAAATTGACTATGAACTTGTCAGAGATTGAAGGATCAAATCCATCTATAATTTCCTTTACATATCAAGTCCGAGCTTCTCAAGCTCCTCAATATCCTTGATCACTGACATACAGTGCTCATGGATTGACTACCCTTCGTGCATCTTCAAATTGAAAAGTCTCTTGGACACTTCGAAGTGTGTTGTACGGCTCTACTCACTATACAACTCTTGTAGATGAGTGATCATAGCCCTGACAGTGGGCATATGCTCATGCTAACTTTGCAACTCATTTGACATAGATGCCAGCACATAGCACTTGACTCGACTGTCTTCATCCGTCCACTTTTCATAAGTAGCTCTTTGCTTAGCAGTAAGATGGTTTGGTAATACTAGGGTTTTCTGATCGAGTACATGACCTAGTTTTTTAGAAGTCAGGATAATTCTGAGGTTTTTTAGCCAGTCTTTATAGTTTGTTCCAATCAAATGATTGGATTCAAGGATGCGGGCTAGAGAGTTTGAGGCTGACATTATTTAACTAAGAGAGTAGAGATTCAAATTAGATTTTTATATTTTTTAAAATTATATTTACTTTTAGGGACTTTAAGATGCAAACAATAACTCTTACTAATTTTTTGAATCCCTCTACTCTCCAGATGAAAAATAAAAATCCTAACGTGATAAATAAATTTTTAATGGATGTTGTGGTCCCATCGATGCCATGTACCTCACCTAATAGTTATTGGTAATATGCACATCGATGTGTGGACAACTCTTTGCCCAGATGCTTCTCATAGCATGTTGCAACGACTTGATCTTTAAGTCATATAGGCTCACCTAACAGTTATTGACCATACTCTTTAGTTAAGCTCGACCCACCATTCACAAGTAGGTGCAAGGCCGTCATTGGATCCCTCACCTAATAGTTATTGGGCCCAACCCCATCCTTACCATAAAGCAACTCTTTGCTAATAGAGTGTTTGTATGTTTTCGATGCAACGAACCACTGTAACCAGTCGAGAACAATCAACACTAATAGCACGCTCGCACATCTATAATGATGGAAGATCTATGGACTTAATATTTATGGAAAGATTTAGGTTTAGGTCTTATCTAATTAGTCATCATATGATTGATCTAATTGGCATGGGCTAAACCAAAATATCGAACAATCTTATTCAAGACTCAATCTTCCAAATTGACTAGGTAAGTAGAGATCGATGGGGATCCCCCCGTTGCTTTCCTTAGACATCAATAAATTGATTAGATCAGCTAACAGAATCAATTAAATAACCACCTCTCAGTTACTTACCTTAGATACCAATAGGTCAATTGGTCCAAATAGATTAGCTCAAGCAAATAATGCTCAAGCCAGTGAGCCAAATTAGGTCCTTAGGTTAATCGATTTTACATATAAGATTCAATTGATTTGATCAACAACAATTACTTAATCATATAACTTAATTGATCTAACCCTAATCAACACTTGATTTAATTTGATCAATTACTTAATTGAATTAAATTCATAACGTTCAAATCAAAATTTTTAGATGCAATCTAATTATATGAACTAATTTTTGATTTTTTCATAACCAAAACTCTCATACATAATTATAAATTTTAGATTTTAAAACTAAATTTTAGATCTAATTTTTTTACATGAAAGATAAAATTTAAATCATAAAATTAATTTTTAGATTTAACATATAAACATATATCTCATATATGTATGTAAAATTCAGATCTAAACAAAAATTCAGATCATAACATGATACCATATATCTCATATATAAATTATGAATCATATCAAAAATAATTTTTTAATATAAATATTTAATTATATATCTCATATATAAATCATAAATTAGATCATATAAAATTTTAAGTTTATGTATACATCTACATATCACATAATTATGAACTAGAAATCATTCTAGAATAAAATTCAGATCTATGCATGCTTTCACATATCAACTATATATTTTTAAAATTAAATCTAAAATAAATTTTAGATTCAAAATTTTTATCTATATAGCTCATGTACAAGAAAAAAATTAGATTTTGAAACTCTTTTCAAAATATGTGGGTTAATTTCATGCATATGAAATCCGTGGCTCTGATTCCACTGTTGAAATTTTTATATCGGGGTATGCATGTATGCTTCAAAAGTTTTTTTTCTAAACATCATAGCAGAATAGAAGATTAAAATATATTTTAATTTACATCATACATACGTAAAATATAAACCACTAGGATCTACTTCATATACTGAAATTAAACATATGCTGAAATTGAATATGTGATCGAATCACATATCTATTTCATAATTTTTTTTTTCAAATCTGGATTTGAAAGAGAAGAGGCTCTCTCTTAGTTGTGCAAGTGGTTGACCTCTATGGGTATCTACTTAGGATCAGCCTGGAACAGCCCTCTTTAATATTAATTTTTTTTCTCTAAAAAAAAATCAGCTTGCGAATCTGAACAAAGCCTGGATCACAATCAATTCTTTGATCCTTTCCTTGATCTTCTTCTTCTCTTCTTCTCTTACTTTTCTTCTCTAGATTATGAAGTAACCAGGGACTAAAAACCAGCAAGCAATAGGGGACACCCAAACACCTTTAGGTGTTGAAGATGGAGGATGCCCAAGGTATGGGCGTTGGATCTCCAAGGGAGAAGAGAAAGAGGGGGTGTGGGCTCTTCAAGGGAGGCATGGGGCTACTGGTTGAAGTGCCTAAAGATCTTAGGGAAGGCTCCTTTAAAAAGGCATAAGATTTGAATCCTATTCAAAATCAAACAATCACTTAATACAAGTCCTACTTGCATTAGATATTCTTATTCCTTTAGTTATTTGACTCTCTTTAGGAGATCCTTTAGGTGCCAACTATTAGAGCCTTTGCACCCATAAAAACACATCCAACATGGCACCCATGGGATGCCCCATAATGGTTCCACATGTCCTCTAATAGGTGGACATGTCCAACTTGATCAAATCAAGTGGTGCCCAATCAAAACTATCAAATAAATTAATTAAGCACTTGAACCTTTAATTCATTTGATCCAAAACCTTAGGCACCCAACAATTGAAACTCAATAAATCTAATTTATTTAAGTTATTAGTAAATAATTAAATTTAAATTAATCTTATCAAATTAAAAATTTAAATGTAAAAAAAAAATTGGGTCCAACCATGTGCTAGCAAGGTTATCCTGAATCCAATAAGATTTTTCTAAACCTAATTGATACTTTATAAGCCCAATTGCTTATTCCAGATCTAATCTTTTTGTTGTATAACTCCATAGACTTAATTCTATCTGATAGTGAGATATAGAATGATCTCTATCATAGTATCATTGAAACTTTTTTCAATGGATCAGAATAATTCCACTCTAACTTATCAAAGATTGTCGATCCTGAGTAATCCTAGTAAGCTCTCACAATCTACTAATGACACTTAGTAGTATGTAGTGGCAACCCAATAGAATCGAAAAAGAACCTCAAAATGTAGTTCGCATGTGATTCAGTCTTTCTATCGTGAGTCCCGACTAGATGACAGGTCATGAATAAATCATCAAACCTCATCATCAGTCATATGATAGATTTGATCAGCTCAAATCTATTTGTGATCCTTATGAAAAATTTTTTTTATCAATCACATTGTTGTGGCCATAGACTCTCAGACTTAACTTCTCAAAATCTTATAGGACTACTTTCTATCAAGGTCAATAGATTCCATCTTGATACGCACTCTACTCCTACAGTGGACCAATTGTTGCAAATATCCACTAAAAAGGCTCATTGAGATTATATTTATGTGTAAGTCAAATTTTAGTAGTCTTATTGTGAGCATTCGTACCATCACAGATCAAAGGACCATTCACATAACTACAACATTGAGACAATCACTGACGATCGAGTAGAAATCCAAGTGATCTCTCATATGGTCACACTCAGTTCTAGTTATTCTCTAACTACTATCTGCACTCGTCGCTCTGTGTTTCTACACTATAGATCAGAGACTCATCTATCCCAAAGGAAGTAATCTATGCGTCGATCCATTCAGATCGATCACCATCCTCCTAATGGTACTATGATCGAAAATATTTAAGAATTAAATACATGTCTCTAATTCTCAATACTTTAAGAATATGTATTGAAATGTTAATTCTATGGATGATTCAAGGACACATCGCTCTTGAATAAAAATTAAACTTGCCCTTTTATTTATCAAATCAATGTATTAAGTATAAAATTATGTCCTAATTTTATTACAATGTGTCAGCCATATTGACTTCTAAGACATACATCTAACACATAGTTCATCCTTATTATTGACAAAGTCAAACTCTTTGACTGTCATATCAAATCGGATGTTCCAACTCCTCGAAGCCTACTTCAATCCACAATGGATTTCTTTAGCTTGCATACTTGATTTTTTCTCCCATTTGAAATAAATCTCTCTGACTGAGTCATATAGACCTCTTTCTTAAGACTATCCTTGAGAAAAGTGATATTGACATCCATCTGTCAGATCTCATAGTCATACTATACCGCTATAGCAAGCAAAATCTGGATGAACTTGAGCATAGCTATCGATGAGAAGATTTTATTATAATCAATTCCTTATCTTTGCTTGAAATCCTTCACCACCAACCTATCTTTATAAGTTTTCACTTGGCCATCTACTCCAATTTTTTTCTTGAAGACCCACTTGCAACTTATTAGGGTCACACCCTTAGGTGCATCAATCAAGATACACACTTGATTGGTGTACATGGAGTTCATTTCGAATTTCATGGCTTCCAGCCACCTATCTGAGTCTCTACTCATGACAGCTTCTGAATAGGTCAGTGAATCATCATCCTAAATGATGTTGATCGAATTATCATTCTCAATGATAAAATCATATCTTAAAGATGCTTGGCGTACTCTATTTGACCTTTGGAGAGGAGGTGTGTATTGTGGATGTACCTCATTCTTGGGTACTTCTGGTTGAGGATCCATAGGTATTTCTAGATCGGTTTGCAGGTCTTGAACTTCACCAAGTTCAATATTCCTTCCACTGCCTCCTTCTTAGATGAATTCATTTTTCAAAAAAGTGGCATACCTACTAACAAATATTTTTTATTTAGTAGGATGGTAGAAGTAGTATTCATTAGTTTTTTTAGGATACCCTACAAACTTGCACTTGTCTGATCTAGCACTAAGCTTATATCCAAAGATATTTTTGACATAAGCTGGATAGCCCCAAATCTTAAGATGTTTAAGATTAAGCTTTTTTTTCTTCCATATCTCATATGATGTACTAGTAACAGACTTTGACGGCACCCTGTTCAATATGTATGCGGTAGTTTCTAGGGCATATCCCCAAAATAATAATAGAAAATGAAGCACATCATGGACCGCACCATATCCATCAAAGTGTGATTCCTTCTTTTTGTTACACCATTTAGCTATGATGTATAAGGAGGAGTCCATTCAGAGAGAATACCATAATTCTTAAGATGATCAAAAAATTCACTGGATAAGTACACTTCTCCTCGATCAAATCAAAAAACCAGTTAGAATATGCTACGATTTTGTACGTGTAGTTTAAAAATTTTTTCTAAACATCTATGCAGCAGAAATAAATTAAAATAATTTTAATTTATATATACCAGATCTGATCTGAAAATCATAGCATGGATCTTGATATAAACATGTACCCACGATCTGAAATCTGAAATAGAAAAACAAACTGTTAAGAAAAAATAAACAGAGATCAGATCTCCATACCTCAGATTCTATGGATGTCCCGGGTTTTGATCGTAGCCACCCACATGCTCGATCTCTGCTAGTATCCACATGGAGCCACCTGATAGGAGCATCAAGATCACCAGTATGCTAGCACCTTATAGATCTTGCTCCTCATTTTTGGATCTAGATCTCTTCTTCTAGATCTTGAAAAAGGAGATCGCTGCGCGAACTCTTTTGCATAGATCCGACGGGATCTGAACCAGATCATCGTGAAGAGAAGAATAACTCTTCTTCTTCTCTCTTTTTTCTCTTCTTAGATCTGATCTCTATCAGATCTAGGTGTGGAGATGTGAAGGGGAGAAAGAAGGGAGGCATTGGGAAGGAGATTTTTGATGTAAGAAAGAAGAAGCGACACCCTTAGTGCACGCGACCCTTTTTCTCTTCTTATTTTTGTCACACCTTCACAAAGACATCACACCCCTTATAGATAAGATCAAATCTTATCTAAATAGGGAAGAATGGCATGGAAAAGAGGAAATAAAAATTTGCACCAAGAAGAGAAACGTGTGAAATCTTCTCATGCCAATCCTTTAGCACATGCTCATTCCTTTCCAAGATTTTTGTCGCACAAAATAATTTTTCAATACCCCAACAAATCAGATTAGGTAGTTCTCTTGACAAGACATCTATTTAAATCAAATTTGGATAGATGTCCAAAAAGAGAAAGAGTCCTCGAAGGATGGGGTGCCAACTATTAGTGCTTGTCCTTTTTTCATGCGCTCAAGGAGAAGGCAGCAAGATTCAACATGTGCCCTTCTCTTCTTGGCATGATATCTAGAAAGAAAATCTCAAAAAATTTGAGCTCTCTGAGTCAGGAATCATCTGGTTGAAATAAAGACTCAATCGGATTCAAATGGAGTTTGAAATGAGCTGAATTCGAAAAGGCTGTCAAGCCTGATCTAATCAGGTCTGAAATTCAAATTTGATTTAGATAATTGAACCCAATTAACATTAAATTAAGTCTAATTAAATTAATTTTTTTTTAAATTAATTAAAACTTAATTCATAATTTAATTAGCCTCAAAAAAATTATAACATTTATAATTAAGTTTCTATGCTAACAATTAGCAACTGCCAAAACAATAACGCTTACAAATTAACAGTTTCTAAAATTCAAACTATCAATCTGATTGATAATTCAAATAAGATCCAAGTAATTGATCAGATCATGCTCTTTTTGTGTGTGATCTCTTAGGTTCTAATCTGTTTAGTAGTGAGACATGTCATAATCTCCATCATAGTATCATCAAAACTTTTTTCGATGGGCTAGAATGATTCCAACTCACCTCAACAAAGATTATTAATCCAAAAACAATCTTAGTGAGTTCTCACGATCCATCAATGACATCTAGTAATATGTAGTGGCAACCCAGCAGAATAGAAAAGTAAACCCTTCGGTGTAGTTATCGTATGATATAATCTCTCTATTGAGAGTTTTGACTTGACGGAGGTCATGGATAACTCATCAAACTCCATCATCAGTCATATTCTGGATTGGCTTGACACGAATTTATTTGTGAATCTCGTAGAAACTCTTTTTCAGTATTCACACTTATACTGCTTAGAGATTTTTCTGAATTCAGTCTTATAAATCATATAGGACTTCTTCTTTTCTATCAAGATCGATAGATTCCATCTTGGTGTATCCTACTCCAAATAGCGAACCTAAACCTACATAGCCCACATACACAGCAAGGATCTATATGGCTAGTGACCAAGGAAACATGCAGTCAAACTATATCGCCTCACTGTGAATAGCAAACACACTGCAGGTCAAAGGATCAGTCAAACCACTGCAGTTTCGAGAAAGACCACTGACGAGTGAGTAGACATCCAAGTAGTTTCTCATGTTGGTCACGCTCAGTGTAAGTTATTCTCTAACAACCACCTACACTCTCACCCCAGTGTCTCTACACTGCAGACTCGAGACTTATTTGCCTTAGAGGGAGGTGATCCATGCACCGATCTCGAATGTATTGATCATTGTGCTCCATGACGATCCTTCGATCGGGAGCATTTAAAAATTAACCACTAATGATGTATGTCTCAAATCTCAATACCTTGAGGGTATACAAAATTATCTTTATTAATTTTTAAGACAAATCATAGACACATAAACATGATTGGTTATTAAGATTGTCCAACAAATACAAAACAGGTCCTAGAGAAAAATATGTGTCAGCCAAGATTGGCTTCTAAGACACACATCCAACAAATTCCCACTTGCACTAAAGCCGATCTGTCATATATTTGAGCCTCATCTTCTGAAGATAGGCTTTGATGTTTAGCTGCCTAAGTAACTTGGGCCTACCACTATCATGTGGAGCCTACTCTTTTCACCTCCATTTATTTTTACTTGAGGTAATCGTATATATTTGTTCTATGTGCATGGACTTCTGGTGAGACCTTGGCTCCTTAGCAAAGGCTATGAACCATTAACTTTGCAGTATAATGTCATAGCATCCAATGGTATTACATCTAGTTCTGCAACTATCATAAGAACCAAAATGTATCCTGCACATCTATAGCATATTCAGCTTTCATTGGTCGATTACCTGAAATCCTTCCAGCATATCGAACCAATATAACTTAAGCATGCATGTTGATGTAGACATCTACCATCAGCATTAGTGTATCCTCCCACTGTTAGCTCTAACCTTTCTTCAAAGATGAAGAATAATTTCTTTGTGCTTCTCAAATACTTAGGAATATTTTTATAGCAATCCAATGCTCCCAGACTGGATTCGACTAATATTTGCTGGTGACTTTCACAGTAAGATATAGCAAGTTGAGTACATAGCATGGCATATACCTATGCCTAAGAGGATAACAGATTCTTTTTGGAGGTTTTAATGCGGAACCCTTTCAGTACCTCTTCTATGTACTTATCTGTGAAAACCAAATATCTTTTTGAGATCCATCTCTATAGATCTTTTATTTTCAGAATGTTTGATCTAGGTCTTTAAAAAAAAAATTCTATATGTAACCATATCATAATCGATATCAGCATGGAACCCTCCCACTACATGATTCTTCATATTATGTCGTTGTAGGTTTTAGGATCATCCCTATATTCCCAATCTCTCTCAAGAAATACTTTCTCTGAATCTTTTGTAAAAATATCAAGTATCTTTCTAAAGGATAAGTGATCTTACTAGATCTATGAGGTGGAGAAAGTACTACATATACTGGCTCATCTTACATAGGTTGTAAGGTCCTGTGACTCATTCTTTTTTAGAGATTTTCTCTTTGAGTTCATCCTCCCATTGTTTTCAAGAAAATAGTATGATTGCTCACAATCATATTGTGAACCATTGGAAAGAAAAAATGATATCTCAAACACCTTTTGGGATACCCTATAAATGAGTTCTCACAGACATATCCTCTAACTTGTCTACCATATTGTATCTCATATGGTGTGGTGAAACTAACTTTAGAGGAAACCTAATTTAAATTTCAGAAATTAAATCTTGCTCTTAAAGAAATAATAGTTAGATTAGTGATGTTCATGATAGATCAGACCATATCTCATACAGTGCCATCGCTCCTCACATATACACCATTGAATTAAGGTGTACAAGGAGAATTCCATTATGAAATTATGCCATTCTCTTTAGATATTTGATAAATTTTTTAATTTGATATTGCATCTTTGATCTAATCGAAGTACCTTTAAGATTTTTTTTGATTTATCTTTTCTACTTCATATCTAAATTTTTTGAGCCTTTCAAAGTCTTTCAGATTTGTATCTCACATACATACCTATACCATGATGCTCATCGGTAAAGGTGATAAAGTAGTGATAACTTTCTAGTCTGACTCATCAAATGGGCCATATACATCGTATGTATACTAGGGCAAGTATCTCAGTGATCCTATTTTTTTAACCCATAAAGGACAGCTTGATCATTAATCTTCAAAGAGATGATTCACAGACTAGATATAACTTAACAGTCAATGAGCCCAAAATTCTATTTTCTCCAGTTGATAAATCATTTTTTCTCAAACATGACCTAGCCAAAAAGAACCATCTGTATACTTCAAGTTATTTGATTCTGGATCTCTTAGACCTAATGGCATTCACTATTTGCTCAAATAATTTTTCAAATGCATCACTGTGCAAATGATCAAGAACAAAATCCAAATAGTAATCTGCAAGATTAGGTGTCCACGACCTAGTGCAACTTTTGCACCATTGTCAACTCAAAAAAGTCACTTCACCTTACCTCGGTCATCTTCCTTCCTTAGACCTTATGTTAAAGTATGTAATATGCACTAGAGTCTAATGAAAAAGAAAAAATTATAAGATTAATTTTGAGCAATTTGACATACTTTCCAAAAGCGTATCAATATTTTTTTAGGTTCTTCAGGTATATACCTCTATACTTTTTATGGTGCCTTAGTTACCAGCATATCGATCGATTTAGTTAAGATGCTATAATATTTATTCATATAATAGTTTCATAAACTATCCATATGAATCAAAAATTACAGGATCAAATCCACTAGCAATTTTTTATGCATAGTCATATTGAGCTTTTCAAGCTCTTTGATGTCCTTGATCATCGATCATGAACAAACTGCCCATCACGTATCTCATGCATTGTGTGACTCTGATCATCTCATAACTATTGTAGATGAATCAACATGTCATTGACAATCTACATATTCTTATACATATATTGGATCTCATCGACTATGAAATCTAATTTATAGCACCTAACCTAATTATCAATGTCTAACTATTTATCAAGTATAGCTCGTTGACTATGGATTGGATAAGCTGATGATATTGAGTTAACCTGATCAAGAACATGGTTAAATTTCTAAAAGCTAAGAACTATTCTTAGATTTTGAGCCAGAATATGTAATTAATTTTGGTTAAGTGGTAGATATCTAGGATTCGAGCTAGAGTGTTGGAAGCTGAAAGAATTGATCACAGAGAGTAAAGATTTAATTAGATAATTATACTTGTAATAGTTTGTTCTAGAGATTATAAAAATAAACAAAAGGCTCTCACTAATTTTTTGAGTCTCTCACACTCCTCGGGTAGAGAAACAAAAATTCTAATACGATAATAGGTTCTAGTGGGTGCTGAGTCCCATCGATGTACGGCACCTCATCTAACAGTTATTGATGACACATATATCAATGCATGGATAACTCTTTATCCATATGCTTCTCCAAGCATATTACAGCGACTTGGTCTCTAAGTCCTGTGGCCTCACCTAACAGTTATTGGCACATTCTTTAGTTAAGTTCGACCCACCATTCACCAGTGAGTGCAAAGTCATCATTGGATCTCTCACCTAACAGTTATGGGGCCCAACCCCATCTTTACCTCGAGGCATCTGATACCAATAGAGTGGTTGTGCCTTTTCGATGCAACCGAACCACTATAGCCAGCTGAGAATGATCAACATCAGAAAATGCACCCTCATCTCTACAACAGTGGAAGACCAGTAGACTAAATATTCAATAAGGAGATTTGGATTCAGATCTCTTCTAATTAGTCATATACATCTGATGTAATGACTAATCTAATTTAGGTCAGCACATTTCATATCTGACCAACCTAGTCGGCATGGGTGAATTTGGGTCAACAAGTAACCTAATACAAAACATAGTCTCCCAAGATGGCTAGGTAAGTAAAGGTGAGTGAGGTTTTTTCTGTTGCTTTCCTTAGACACCAATGAATTGACTAGATCAGACAATGGAACCAATTAAATAACTATCATCTAATATTTATCTTAGACACCAAATTGGTTGATTAGAATTAATTAGGTTAACCTATAGATTCGGGCTCGAATAGTTGAGTCAAATTCGGTGTTGACTTAATCAATTTACATCGCACGTGAATCAATTTAACCAACTACAACTAAATTTCAATTTTGAGCTCCTTTAACATAATCCTAATCAATTCTTGATTAGGTTCGATCAACTGCTCAAAATCAGAACGGGTTCTAACCTGATCTAATCAATGACCCTAGTTATAGTTTAGTCTCTAAACCTAATTTGTTCAACCCATACCCAAAAGCCCATGTTTTATGCATTGATATTTAGATCTTAAATTCATAATTTTAGATCTTATAATTTTAAATCTTAATTCTTAATTAAGTACATTATGTACATGAATTTGAGTTTAGATCTTAAAATATTTTTTAATCTAAACCATTTATATTGTATCTCATACAATATCACTATTTGCAGAATCAAGTCGATTCACCCTAGTACATGAATCGACTTGTCACAGTGAGTCGGCACACATTGAGACAAACATAAACCTATAGATCTAGCCTACACAATTGAGTCGGTCCATCAGCAAATGAGTTGACTTACTAGGATCTTGAGTCGACTCCAACAAAAATGAGTCAAATCACCAAGCACTTAAGTCGACCCAATCGAGAATTGGATGGATGAGAAATTTAAGTTTCATGCTCTCATGCAAACGAAGCCTAGGGTTTTGGATCTAAGATTTTATAGAAATTTAAATTTTAGATCGTGTGTCAAACAATATATCAAATATAATATTTTACGATCTAAAACATATAAAAATACAAGTATAATCTGATTTAAATTAAAATATGTCACACATATAATTTTTGCTAAATTGAAATACAGTGACTCATTTTTCTCCAACTCTTGGAGTGGTTAATTCCATCTCGATTACACTCTGACTTTACAAGTACTTGACTATGCTCAGAAGCCTTCCATCACTGAATTAGAAATTCAGTTAGTCCAGTACCAAAGCACAGTGAGTTGCTTGCAAGTCACTGAGATGATCTCAGGTCTAAGGGACACTTATACTTATATCCCATCAGAGACATTCTCGACAGTAGAATGCTCTGGAGTTGATCATGTTCAATGATGATGTACCCTTATATCTCATCTGTATGCTATACCAGTGTCTCCACACTCTTTGATTAAGAGGACAACCAATCCATATGGCCTACAGCGACCTATGCTCGATAGAAGCTGTCGTCCTTATTAACAGCCTATCATTTGGTCATGAATAGTTTTAAGGACTAATCGATAAATCCTCTCTTTATCGAACTTAAATAGTCCTAAGGACTTCATCATTGTTAGATGTGTGCCCTAGATGCCAGATTGGCTGACACATTCCTGTACAAATGTAAGGGCAAATTTATAATTTTGACTATAAATGAATAAAAAGGTTATTCTACTTTCACATTGTGTACACTATGTCTGTGATACATCCTTTGAGTTAGTAGAAATGTTAATTCATATTTTTAAGAGTTAGAAATTTAAGGCATGAATTTACATAACTAACTCATAAACAGCTCCTGACCATAGGATCATCACGAGGATGGTGATCGATCCGAAGGTTGGTGTACGATCGCTTCCTTAGGGTAGATGTGTCTTGAGTCTATGGTGTGGAGACACTAGAGCAAGAGTACAAATTTTTATTGAGAATGAGAGTACTGAGCGTGACCACCTCGAGCAGTCATAAGGAAGTCTACCTTCTCGTTGATGATTGGCTCGATGCTGTAGCTGTGTCTAGTTCTTCAACCTGAGGTACATCGATAGTTCACCTTGAGTGTGTTATAGTTTGACTACACCATAACTCGATCTTCTAGCCATTTAGAACCCTAAGGTGTATGTTGGCTGTAGCATATTCATTATAGGAACCAGATTGCACCAAGATGGGATCTATCAACCTCGGTAGATAAGAGGAGTAGTCCTATGATGATCGAAAGATTGATTCCTTAAGCCCATGGCCATGGCAGAGTGAAATAATGAAAAAGAGTTTTTCATTAAGGTTTCACATCGAACTTGGATCGATCGATTGATTCATATGACTGATGTTGGGTTTGACGAGTTCACCTTAACCCTAATTCTGTCGGGACTCAAGATAGAAGAACTCAATCACACAGGGACCTGCACCGAGAGATTCATCTTCATTTTTGATGGGTTGCCACCATATATTGCTAGGTGTCACTAATAGATTTTGAGAGCAATTAGAATGATCTTGATGATCGATCATTCTAATTATCTGAATCAGAAGAGTTCTACTCCATCGAAAGGAGTTTCTATGATGTCGATGATGAGATCATGACATGTCTCATTACCATACGAAAATGAACCTAACTGGGTCACACAAACAAGAGTTAGGGTTTGGATGTCATCAATTGAGCTAGTCCAGTTCGATTGATTTAGATTAGATCCAATTAGATTCAAGAAAATCATGCTAGCGTACGATTGAGCCTAACTTTCTCCTCGTGCAATATTTTTCATCTCGACTGAGCCAAATGTGATTTGACTCACCCAGAGAATCTTGAGAAGATTTTTCTCAGTCTGACTGGAGCCAGTTTAGTTCAATTCAGAAAAGTCTTGTCTTAATTCATGAGATGAATTTAAGACAACACCTACCAATTCCTGTCACCTGCCATTTCCATTTTAGGACATCGATCAAACGTTGACTTATGGATCTTGAACTGAAAGCCACTTGGCAAGAGGTCATTGGAGAGTTTTTGTGGAGTGTCCATCTGCTAAACTAGGCCTCAAAGTGGGTGCCAAGATCAGATTGGACGTGCACCCCAAGTGGATAAGGATAGAGTCCCATGAGATGAGGACTCTATGCCTTGATCGACTCAAACTATTGGGCGCCAATCTCACTGTGTTTATCTAGTGTTGGTGCCAACAGTAAGAGGGTTTGGTGGAGTTTTTATTTGATATGATCAGATGATATCACTCCACCAATCAAAATTTTTTCAAAATTAATTAAAATTTTTTGATTGATCGAATGATGTGGCACTGCATGGCGCAGCAGGGTTTATTTAAACCCTGTCTGCGCCTAGGGTTTTGAGAATTTACTCAATACCCAGCAAAAGCCTGATATCCCTCTACTTCTCTATACTCCCTCTAGTCCTCTCTCTCTCCTCTTCATGTCCAAGAAGTTGGGCATCCATCTGGTGCTTTTCCAAGGCGTGGTGGCTCCCTGATCAGAAGGCTATAGGGATTTGTCGAGAAGCTACTCTCCAGCTTTAGAAGATCTTTTGAAGATCTTTTAAATCAGATCTAGATCTGATTTTTAGAGTAGAGATTTGCAAGGAGAAGATAATCCATATCCTGCTTGAGTGGATATTGGTAGAGGCCAGGCAACTGCATGGCTATTTTTGAACCTCGAGCATTGCTGCGATCATCTACAGGGTAATCTAGTTACCCTAGAGGTATTTCTCTAATTCTCAAGTTTTATATTTAATTTTAGATTAAATATTAGATAATAAAAATTAAATCTAATAGATCTTAGATCTAAAATATTGTAGGATAATTTTTTTTAAAAAAATATTCCATCCCAGATCTCATTAGATCTGGAAGATCCTACAAGGAAAAAGGCAATTTTTCTTTCAACTGGTATCAGAGCCAGGTTGATGGCTCTATTTCAAATCTAATTTAGATATAATTTTTATTTTTATTTATTTGATATTATTGGATTTTAGATGTCACATTAGATATGATTGGATCTGAAATTAAAAAATTTAAAATTAAATCTAGGTAGATCTAACATGTATGAGATGCATGACTAGACTAGGAATAGTTTAAGCTATGAATAGTCTTAAAGTTTTATGTTTTAATATGATTAAAATATAAATTAGATCTAATTTATTTTCTAAGTTTTTGATATTATAAATATTATATTTAGATTAAAAAATAGAAAATAAAATTTAATTAATTCATAAGATTGATCTATTGCATGCTTGGACTAGTTATAGAATTGTTCTAGTAACTGTCTAGAATAGATTTCATATTGAATAGTTTAATTTAAATCTTATTTTTCAGACGTTATATGTGATGTATCATATCTGAAAGTATGCTAATTAGATCAGATTTTAATACATGAGATGTATGCAAAGCATGTATAAGTTAGATCTGAAATTATATATGTGATATGTAATTTAGATCTAACTAATTTTGTAGTTTAAATTAATATTTCTGATTAAGGTGTTCCTCATGACTGTCCGATCATAAGAATAAAGTAGGGTTTAAGACCCTCTCCTCCTATTCAAAGGGGTGTTCTTATGGCGTGTAGGGGTGCTGCACGTCCATCCTTAATCAGAAATCAAAATTTACTTTTCTGCAAAATCCTAGATCCTGAAACCCTAGAATTTATTTACATATTTTGTTTATGAACTCAAGACTTAATTAATGAATTAAGTTTATGAAATTAAATTAGGTCTAAAATTGAGAATGTTAGATCGAAGTCATTTTCATAAAATTGGGTTCGGGCTTGGGTAGCTCAATTAGGTCTAGCGGTTGATCAAATCGAATCAAAAGTTTGGTTAGGTGGGATCCTGAAAGCTAATAATTGACCAACCTAATAGGATTAAGTCTAGGTCAAGGTTGAATCACATTTAGATGTGACTCGATCAAGTTAAGACCTAATTTGGCTCAGTGGTTAGAGCCTGGATTATAGGCTAACCCAATTGATTCTGGTTCGACAATTTGGTGTCTAAGGTAAGTTAGGCAGATGCGACCGATTAGTTTTTAATTGGGAGCTACTCGACTCGAATGCATTCTTGTCAAGTTAATGGCATATCCCTTCCACCGGTCTCACTTATCTGGCCATATGTGTTGACCCAGTTCTGATTTGAGGTGGCTAACAATTTGAGTTAGCCCATGTCACTAGTGTTGGGAATAGTGTCCCAAAGTCAATCGTCAGCCTGTTGACGGTTGTGCTCATTTTTATATTTGTACATGAATTATGAATTAATAAAAAATATTTTGATATTTTTCATCACAAAATGTTTCATCTTCTAATGAACTCCTATGTTGTGGTGAAGTCCTTAGGACTATTTAGACTCGACAAAGGAGGATTTGTCGTTTAGTCCTTAAATCTGTTCGTGACCAAATGATACGTTGTTACCAAGGACGACAATGTTTATCAAGCATAGGTTGTTGTGTGCCATATAGGTTGGTTGTCCTCTTAACCAATGAGTGTGGAGACACTGATATGGCATACAGGAGAGATGTAAGGGTACATCTACACTGAACGTGACCGACTCCGGAGCTATTTCTGCTGTCAAGATTTGCTCCGATGGAATATGGGTATAAATATCCCTCTGACCTGAGACCGCCATGGTGACTTGCAAGCAACTCACTGCACTCAGGCACTGGACTATCTAAATTTTTAATTCAGTGACGGAGGGCTGCTGGGTGTAGTCAAGTACTTGACTTGTTAGTGCGTGTGTCAAGATGGGATTGACCACTCCAGTTTAGGAGCTGTGTACAGTCATGTTTCAATTTAGCAAAACCTTGGCTAGGATAGTTATTGTGAGGAGTCACAGGACTATTTGAGTTGAGCACGATTCGGATGATCTGATCAAGGTTGACAGTTTAACCCTGAGTCATCCTAAACATAGGGGTCAAAAAAATGAATTATACAGTAACCATATTCATGTAGGTTCTGAGTGTTGCAATTGCGACTCTTCGACCTATCCGGACGTTGGATAACATTGCTAGATGGTCACTTCGATTAGTACAGGAATTAGTTCCTGTGCTACCGACTTAGGTTCGAACTTGCAGGGTCACACACATTAGAGGTTCCTATCTGATTTGATGGTTGGTGTAGAATCTTATATATTTGGGACTCATTGATCGAGAATCAGGATTCTCTGATCACGAGTTCCACACATTATGGGTATCGGGGTCAAGAGTCCCACTGGTTAGGACTTTTCGATCAGGGTTATATATCAATGAATTCTGATGCCCGATTGCCCATCGGATTTGGACTCAGTATTTATGAGAGGTTTAATTAGTGATTAGATCGCTAATTAACTTAATTTGATTGAGTAATTATTTTTGGATCAAATCCATTTGAATTGAATTCAGTTGGGTTTGACCCGATTAGGTTAAGAGTTGACCTAATCGTCGAGATGGTTTGGTCCCTGATTTGATCAGGGGTTGGGCTTAGTCAATTTTTGATTTGATTAGGATTTTATTGAGCCTAATTAAGCCTAATTAAGTTGGATTTAAATTAGTCTAATTGGACCTAACTTTTTGGTTCAATTAGGTTGGTTTAAATAATTAAACCACCTTGACCCAATCTCCATGCGCCACCTCACTTCCATTGCACCCATTTGAATTCATGAGAAGGAACTTTTCATGAATTTTTTTCTCATGCCAAGCCCTCTCCACGCCCCACTTTAATGTGCCAAATGAATGGATAAGGATGATTGGTTGGCCATTCAAATTTAAAATAAAGTTTGAATTTGAATGGGCAATCAATCTTTGCACCTTATCTCTTTTTTTTACACCCCATTTATTACATGAGAAAAGGTTTCGCATGAAATCACTCCATGCACAATTTAAGCCACGCCTCACGCCTTTAGTGGATAAGGGATGAGTTGGTGACCATTTGAATTCAAAATTTGATTTGAATTCAAATGTGCAATTACTCATCTTTATCCTTTCTTTTGGATAAGACGTTTGACGTTGTTATAAAAAGAGGAGAAGAGTGGGGTGTGCAAGAAGAAGATTTTTGGAGAAAAATTCTGGGGCGTGATGAGGTCTTGTGCGTGAGAAGGAAGTCCATATCCTTCCAAGAGAAAAAGAATGAAAAGAAAGAAAAGTGAGTGCAAGGTTTCTGGTGAGTTCTCTAAAGTTTTAGCCTGGGGTTCGGGAAGTGAGAAAGTGAGCTACGAGTGTCATGAGCCTACAAAATCTCAAAAAAATCTTCAACATCCTCTCAATCACGTCTGTTGATATCTAGAGCATCCGAAGAATCGACAAACATCGATCGAAAGAGTTCGATCAGCATCGATCGTCAAAAGGGCTCTACAACGAGCTAGCACTCGTGAGGAGTCGATCAGATCGGGAGCTTTGTGTGGACGATCCGCAGAGGCCAGACATGCTATATGGCTACATCACGATGATCAGACTCTCCCGACGGTGATCAGATTATGGTGATCTACTACCCGCACAAAGGTATTGTGTTCTGAACACATTATAATAAAGTGTTTATTGTTCAAATTCGAATTTCAAATTTAAATGAATGCATGCTATATATCATATTTAGATCCTAGTGTAGGATAAATTTATATTAATTAATTAGATTAATTAATATTTTTTCACTATAAAATCATAATTTTAAAAAAGTTTTAAAATTATCATTTTACCCCTGCACTGAATTTCTCACAGATGGTATCAGAGCGGGTTCTTAGATATGATATATATATTTGCATGCATAGATTAAGTTATAATCTAAAAATTTAAATTTAAAATTTGAAATTTAAAATTTAAAATTTGAATTTTGAAAGTTGTTTGAAATTTAAAATTAAAAAATTTAAAATTCAAAATTTAAAATTTGAAATTTGAAATTTGAAATTTGAAATTTGAAATTCAAAATTCAAAAATTTGAAATTTTAAATTTGAAATTTGGTTGAAATTTTAAATTTAAAATTCAAAATTTAAAATTCAAAAATTTGAAATTTAAATTTTGAAATTTGTTTGAAATTTATAATTCAAAATTTAAAATTTGAAATTTGAAATTTAAATTTTGAAATTGGTATATTTAGATATACTTGATCCAAGTAGCTAGTAATCGAATTGGGTTGGTTGCCATGACCGTCCGGTCATAGGAGAAAAGCAGGGTTTAAAGGCCCTCTCCTCCCATTCGATGGGGTCTCCTATGGCGGTAGGGATGCCGCTGCAATTATATCCCATGCAGATGGAGCAGCGAAAGGAATTATTTATAAAGGTTCAATTATGAAATTTATCATGAATGTGTTAGATTAGATCTAAAGGAATATTCATGATTTATTTTGATTGAGTTATTTTCTGTTATGTAATTAGCAATAGGATTGCTATTTATGAAATGTGCTGATCTATTTGTGAAATGAGTCAACATATTTGGTGAACAGAAAATAAAACCTTTCAAATTTGAAAATTATTTTTGAAATGCCAAACCCTGACCCATCAGCCCAAATACTTAATTAAAAGAATTAAGTGTTGTCTAGTAGGTCTAGAATTGTGAATTAAGACCTAAGACAATTGCATAAACTTGTGGGTCAATGGGTTAGATGGATTAGATCCATAATTGGGTTAGACCTAAGGTTAGCTTAAAGAAATGGACTAAATTAGAGTAATTGGTCAAATCTAATCAAAAGTTGAATTAGATTAGGTCAAGGATACTCTAGACTCAACTTCAATAGTTGTAGTTGAATGGGTCCATGTCTTTAACTAGACCAAGATGGACTTAATTCATGGCTACGTGGTGGAACCCTATTTAATAAGTTGATCAAATTAAAACTAATGAACTGGTTGGTGTCTAAGGTAAGTTTGGCATTTTGACCAGTGATTTTTAAGCGGGAGCTACTCACAGTGATTCGATCTCTGACGAGTTAATGGCTTATCCCCACCACTGATCTCACTTACCTGGCCAACCTGGTGAATTAGGTTTTGATTAGATCACTTGGTGATTAGGGCTTACCCATGTCATTAGGTAAATCAGTTTGACTGATTTAGGTGCTCCTAATGCCAGCTTTAATTAAATCCTTTTTAATCTGACTTGGTGAAGTCAGTGAGAGGATTAAAATTGGCTGGATATTTTCTTCTCATCTATCCTTTAATAAAATCCTCAAAAATTATTATGTCCCTAAGAGTGATTAAGTTATATTGATAACTAAGTCATTGCCTCCCATTAAGTGAGTGATAATGAGTCCATTAGTTTAATAATCATTGGAGGCCCAAAGGCCTGGTGCTTATTGACTAATGAAATTATCATTCATAATATGATAATTTGGTTTGAGTCTTTCTGATGGTGGTCAGGTTGGCCGGCCAAAGTCGGGTCTGATCATTTATTGGTCCGATTCATCGAATCAAATCATGTTAATGGTTGGACCTAATCAGATCTTTTCAGTGGAGGCCAAAGCCTACTGATTAGGTTCTGGGGCAAAATCAATTACTAGAAGTTGTTTAGAGAAACAACTGGTTATGAACCTACCCATAGATGCACATGGGTTGACCGACCAAAGTTGGGCTCGTGTGTAGTCTGTGTGGATTCTAGTACCCACTAAGGAATTAAAGTAATTTCTCGAATTGGAGGTTGAGGCTACCAGTTCGTAAAAATACTGAGAGAAACTTTAGACTAAAGTCTAAGTCTTTAGTATTTATAATTTATGTACTAATAGAGGTCTGGTTTTTCTTTATACAGCTATGGCCACTACCCTGTCCCTCCGATCATTATTAGATAATGACAAGCTCATAGGACATAATTTTGATAGCTGGTATCGAAAATTAAAAATTATTCTTGAGCATGAGCGGATCCTTTATGTAGTAATGGATCCGGCACCTAAGGAGCCAGCCCCGAATGTTAGAGGGACAGTCCGAGATACTTATCAGAAGTGACTCAACGATCGCACCACCGTTCGGTGCATTATGCTGGCGACAATGAATGATGAGTTCAGCCGCAGGTTCGAGAACGCCCAGCCACAGGAGATGCTTCAAATGTTGAATGACTCCTTTGGCACGCCTGACGACGTTGAAAGGCACAAAACTAGTTGTGCCATTTTCAATGCTCGGATGAGGGATGGAGCCTCAGTCACTGATCATGTACTGTACATGATCGAAATGATTGAGCACCTAACTAAACTGGGCTTTCCTCTGCACGAGCAGCTCGGTAAGGATGCGATCCTTAATTCATTGCCCAAGTCCTTCTTCTCCTTCCTTACTCATTTTCGGATGACAAAGCCTGCAGTGAACTACCATGGTTTGTTGAGGTTGCTGCAAAACTTTAAGAAGGATCACCAACTCCATAAGGAGTCAGTGAATGTTGTGGGAGGGTCTTCTTCTGGTCATCGACCCTTTGAGAAAGGGAAGAAGAAGAGCAAGAAGAAGAAGAATAAGAAGGTGCAGCTGCATGCTGGGACGTCTGCACAGGGTCAGACCAAGAAGCGCAAGCCTGACCAGAGCCAGACGGAGTGCTTCTTTTGCAAGAAGTAGGGGCACTAAAAGAGGAACTGTCCTCTATACATTGCTTCCCTGGATCCGAACAGGCCGAAGAAGAAGCAAGGTACTTATATGATAACACCTTGCAACTTTTTCATTTGTGATACTACTGTCTGGGTATTGGATACCGGAAGCCCTTATCATATTTGCAATTCGATGCAGGGTCTGCAGGTCAGTAGGAGATTTGTTGAAGGCAAGAGATTTCTGAACGTTGGAGATGGAAGTAAAGTTTCAGTTCTAGCATTAGGAATCATGAACCTTGTAATCAATTCTCGAAATGTAATTCTGAGTGAATGTCACTATTGTCCATGCTTTTTATTAAATATTATTTCTGTAGGTCTTTTGACCATGAACGGTTATTAATTTTTAATAAAAAAAAATATTTGCAATATCATTTTAAATGGTGTTACAATGTTTGTTGGACAACTTAATAATGAAATTTACTTTCTATCACAACCTATTAATGTGGTTCAAACCTCCAGTAAATGCCCTAGAATAGATAATGTGTCAGAAGCTACCTTTGGCACTGTAGGCTAGGTCATATCAATAAGAACAGGATAAACAGGTTGGCTCAAGAAGAAATTCTTGAAGTAGGTGATTGTGAATCACTTCCAACCTGTGAGTCCTGTCTTCTTGGTAAAATGACCAAATCACCTTTTACTGAAAAAGGTGAGCGAGTCAGTGAACTCTTGGGTTTGGTATATTCTGATGTATGTGGACCCATGAGCTCAAATGCAAGAGATGGATATTTTTACTTCATAACCTTCACAGACGATCTATCGAGGTATGGGTATGTCTATTTAATAAAGCATAAATCGGAGTCGTTTGAAATGTTCAAACTATTTCGAAATGAGGTAGAAAAACAAACTGGAAAGTGTATTAAAACTCTTCGATCTGATCGAAGAGGTGAATACCTTTCCAATGATTTTCTGACATATCTTGGGAAGAATGGGATTCTCTCACAGTGGACTCCTCCTAGAACACCACAACATAATGGTGTATCTGAAAGGAGGAATCGGACCTTGTTGGATATGGTTCGATCCATGATGGGGTTTGCTGGTCTGCCGATCTTCCTTTGGGGATATGCGCTCAAATCGGCTTGTTACCTTCTAAATAGAGTTTCGAGTAAGTCTGTAACCAAAATACCATATGAGATATGGATAGGACGTAAGCCAGTACTCTCGCACCTTAGGGTTTGGGGGTGTCCGGCTTGTGTTAAACGTTTAATTACGGACAAGCTTGGACCTAGGTCTGACAAGTGTAATTTTATAGGGTACCCAAAAGAGACCAAAGGGTATTACTTCTACCTAGCTGATGAGCAAAAAGTGTTTGTCAATCTTAAGGCAATCTTTTTGAAAAAGGAGTTCCTTGGTGAAGGAACTGTTGCCTCTAAGGTTGAACTTGATGAAGTTTGGCAGGTGGAAAAATCGACACAAATTGTTGAACCTGAACTGGATTTGGTTAGATCAGATCCGGAGCCCATTGTTCAAGCACCCTTAAGGCGATCTGGTAGAGTACCACGTCAACCGAACAGATACTATGGTTTCTTGGTCCGAGACGGCGATCCTATCGAACTTGATGAAAATGATGAGAATCCGATCACCTACATGGATGCAATGCAGAGATCCGACTCTGAGAAATGGCTGGAGGCCATGAAATCCGAAATGGAGTCCATGAAGGTCAACGATGTGTGGACATTGGTTGACCCATCCGAAGGAGTAAAACCCATAGGGTGTAAGTGGGTCTTCAAGAGGAAGAGAGGCACAGACGGAAAGGTGGAAACCTATAAAGCCCGTCTGGTTGTCAAAGGATATCATCAACGTTATGATATAGACTATGACGAGATATTTTCTCCTGTGGCAATGCTCAAATCCATTCGGATTATGCTTGCGATAGCTGCCCATCTGGACTATGAAATCTGGCAGATGGATGTGAAGATAGCTTTCCTAAATAGAGAGATGGATGAAGAGGTGTATATGATACAACCTGAAGGATTCAAATCCACAGATGAGTCTAAGGTGGCAGGCTACAGAGGTCCATTTATGGACTTAAGCAGGCATCATGAAGTTGGAACATACATTTTGATAAGACGATCAAGACGTATGGCTTCGTTAAGAACGGAGAAAAGCCATGCATTTATAAGTGAGCTAATGGTCTAGTAGTAGTATTTCTTGTATGTGGATGACATTCTCTTAATCAGGAATGATGTCCCTGCATTACAGGGAATAAAGATTTGGCTGTCGTCATAGTTCTCCATGAAGGATCTGGGAGAAGCTTCCTACATCCTAGGGATGAAGATCTATAGGGATAGATCTAAAAAGTTGCTTGGTTTATCTCAGTCCACATACATTGATACTATACTGAAGAGGTTCAGAATGGAGAATTCCAAGAAAGGCTATCTTTCGATATGCCATGGAATTTCTCTCTCGAAGAGGGATTGTCCGACAACACCTCAAGAGAGAGAGCGTATAGGTAGGATTCCATATACTTCAGTAGTGGGATCTATCATGTACTCTATGACATGTACACGACCAGATGTGGCATACTCACTAGGGGTAGTGAGTAGATACCAATCTGATCTAGGAGAGAATCAGTAGAAGGTTGTTAAAACCATCCTGAAGTATTTAAGAAATACTAAAGACCAGTGGCTTGTTTATGGTGAATCGGACTTGAGACTTATAGAGTTTACAGACTCTAGTTTCCAGTCTGATCACGATGACAGTAAAAGTGTATCGGGATTTATTTTTACCCTTAATGGTAGGGCTATTTGCTGGAAAAGTTCCAAGCAGTACACAGTGGCTGATTCAGTTTGCGAGGTAGAGTATGTCGCTGCATCAGATGCTACCAAAAAAGTGGTGTGGCTGAGGAAATTCATCATCGAGCTCAGAGTAGCACCCTCCCTTGTTGGTCCAGTTCTGCTCTACTGTGACAGCTCTGGAGCCATTGCTCAGGCGAAGGAATCAAAGGCACACCAGCGGACAAAGCATATTCTGCGCCGCTACCATCTCATCCAGAAAATTATGGATCGAGGTGACGTCGATCTTCAGAAGATCGATGGGAAGGAGAACCTAGCTGACCCATTCACTAAAGCCATTACGGTGAAGGAGTTCGACAACTACAAGTCGAAGATGGGTATTAGATACTGCACCGATTGGCTTTAGGCCAAGTGGGAGATTGTTGGGAATAGTGTCCCAAAGCCAATCATCAGCCTGTTGACGGTTGTGCTCATTTTTATATTTGTACATGAATTATGAATTAATAAAAATTATTTTGATATTTTTCATCACAAAATATTTCATCTTCTAATGAACTCCTATGTTGTGGTGAAGTCCTTAGGACTATTTAGACTCGACAAAGGAAGATTTATCGTTTAGTCCTTAAATCTGTTCACGACGAAATGATATGTTGTTACCAAGGACGACAACGTTTATCAAGCATAGGTCGTTGTGTGCCATATAGATTGGTTGTCCTCTTAACTAATGAGTGTGGAGACACTGGTATGGCATACAGGTGAGATGTAAGGGTACATCTGCACTGAACATGACCGACTCCGGAGCTATTTCTGCTGTCAAGATTTACTCCGATGGAATATGGGTATAAATATTCCTCCGACCTGAGACAGGCATGGTGACTTGCAAGCAACTCACTGTACTTAGGCACTGGACTACCTGAATTTTTAATTCAGTGACGGAAGGCTGCTGGGTGTAGTCAAGTACTTGACTTATCGGTGCGTGTGTCAAGATGGGATTGACCACTCCAGTTTAGGAGCTGTGTACAATCGTGTTTCAATTTAGCAAAACCTTGGCCAGGGTAGTCCTTGTGAGGAGTCACAGGACTGTTTGAGTTGAGCATGATTCGGATGATCTGATCAGGGTTGAGAGTTTAACCCTGAGTCATCCTAAACACAGGGGTCAAAAGGATGAATTATACAGTAACCATATTCATGTAGGTTCTGAGTGTTGTGATTGTGACTCTTCGACCTATCCGAATATCGGATACGATTGCTAGATGGTCACTTCGATTTGTACAGGAATTGGTTCCTGTGCTACCGGCTTAGGTTCGAACCTGTGGGGTCACACACATTAGAGGTTCCTATCTGATCTGATGGCTGGTGTAGAATCCTACATGTTTGGGACTCAGTGATCGAGAATCAAGATTCTCTGATCACGAGTTCCACACATTATAGGTACTGGGGTCAAGAGTCCCACTGGTTGGGACTTTTCGATCAGGGTTACATATCGATGAATTCTGATGCCCGATTACCCATCGAATTTGGACTCTATATTTATGAGAGGTTTAATTAGTGATTTGATCACTAATTAACTCAATTTGATTGAGTAATTATTTTTGGATCAAGTCCAATTGAATTGGATTCAGTTGGGTTTGACCCGATTAGGTTAAGAGTTGACCTAATCGTCGAGATGGTTTGGTCCCTGATTTGATCAGAGATTGGGCTTAGTCAATTTTTGATTTGATTAGGATTTTATTGAGCTTAATTAAGCCTAATTAAGTTGAGTTTAAATTAGTCTAATTGGACCTAACTTATTTGGTTCAATTAGGTTGGTTTAAATAATTAAACCACCTTGACCCAATCTCCATACGCCACCTCACTTCCATTGCACCCATTTGAATTCATGAGAAGAAACTTCTCATGAACTTTTTCCTCACTCCAAGCCCTCTCCAGGCCCCACTTTAATGTGCCAAATGAATGGGTAAGGATGATTGGTTGGCCATTCAAATTCAAAATAAAGTTTGAATTTGATTGGGCAATCAATCTTTGCACCTTATCCCTTTTTTTTATGCCCTATTTATTATATGAGAAAAAGTTTCTCAAGAAATCACTCCATGCATAATTTAAGCCATGCCTCATGCCTTTAGTGGATAAGGGATGAGTTGGTGTCCATTTGAATTCAAAATTTGATTTGAATTCAAATGTGTAATTACTCATCTTTATCCTTTCTTTTGGATAAGATGTTTGACGTTGTTATAAAAGGAGGAGAAGAGTGGGGCATGCAAGAAGAAGATTTTTGGAAAAAAATTCTGGGGTGTGATGAGGTCTTGTGCATGAGAAGGAAGTCCATATCCTTTCAAGAGAAAAAGAAAGAAAAGAAAGAAAAGTGGGTGCAAGATTTCTGGTGAGTTCCCTAGAGTTTTAGCCTGGGGTTTGGGAAGTGAGAAAGTGAGCTACGAGTGTTGTGTGCCCACAAAATCTTAGGAAGATCTTCAACATCCTCTTAAGCATGTCTGTTGATGATCCGAAGCTTTCGAAGAATCGACAGACATCGATCGAAGGAGTTCGATCAGCATCGACCGTCAAAAGAGCTCTACAACGAGCTAGCACTCGTGAGGAGTCGATCAGATCGAAAGCTTCATGTGGATGATGCACAGAGGCCAGACACACTGTGTGGTTACGTCGCGATGATCAGACTCTCCCGACAGTGATTAGATTGCGGTGATCTACTACCCGCGCAAAGGTATTGTGTTATGAACACATTACAATAAAGTGTTTATTGTTCAAATTTGAATTTTAAATTTAAATGAATGCATGCTATATATCATATTTAGATCCTAGTGTAGGATAAATTTATATTAATTAATATTTTTTCGTTATAAATTCATAATTTTGAAAAAGTTTTAAAATTACCATTTTACCCCTGCACTGAATTTTCCACAACTAGGTTAGTCATAATTGTTATAACTATGTCAAGTCAAGTTTAATGAGACCTAAATCAAATCTTCCTAAGAAAATATTAAGTCTACGGTCTTCCACCATTGTGGATGTGCGGGCCCTTCCCGGGGTTGATTGTTCTCGACTGGTTAAAGTGGCTCAGTTGCATCAAGAAGATGCAACCATGTCCATTAGGCATTGGATGCTACAGATTAGAGGATGGGTTGTGCTCAATATTTCGGATATGGTGAGGGACCCAATCAGAAATCTAATTCGTGCAAATGGTGGGTCTAACTAAACTAAGGATTGGAGCAATATTCCGGGCATGGTGAGCCTCATGAATTAGAGACCAAGTTTTGGGTGCACCATGATTAGAGAATCATTGGACAAGAGTTGTCCACTCATCAGTTGACCCATCACCAATAACTATTAGATGAGGTGGTGAGCCAGTTGGTGAGACCGCACCACCCACTAGAAATTACTAATCACGGAGATTTTCACATCTCTACCTAGGGAGTGTAGGGATCTGAGAAAATAGTGGGAGCCTAATTTGTTTAAAAATGAAACCCCTAAACAAATTGGTTAAGTCTGATTATAAAATCTAACTAGAAACTCTTGACTCTCTACAGAAAATATGTCTGCATCCAACCTCCCTGACCAAAATACTAGACACCCACAGATTGACTGGATCTAATTTCAAGGACTGGTTGAGGAACTACAGAATTATTTTGGATTTCAAAAAACTAACTCATGTCTTGGACCAGGACCCACCTGCTATACCAGCATGTTCGACTGCTGAACAGAGAGCATCTCTGGAAAAGTGGATGGATGACGATAACAAAGCCAGGTACTACATGTTGGGTGCCATGTCTGATGACTTGCAGTGCCAGCATGAGAATATTATGAGTACCCGCCAAATGTTGGCTCACCTACAAGAGTTGTTTGGTGAACAAAGTCGCACAGCCAAGTATCAAGTCTGCCAAAGGCTTTTTAAGGCTAAAATATGTGATGGGCAGTCAGTCCAAGATCATTGTTTGACAATGATCAAGGACCTTGAGGAGCTTGAGAAGCTCGATGTCATCTTAAACAGGGATTTTCAAATTGATGTGATCCTTCAGTCCTTGTCTGATGCATATGGTCAATTCATCATGAACTTCCATATGCATAAGATGCAGTGTACCTTAGCTGAGTTAATGAACATATTGGTTATGGTTGAGCTTTCTTTGAAGAGTTCAAAAGGCTCAGTCCTTACTGTGGAGCAGACTTCTTCCAAGAGAAAGTCTTTTGGAAAGAAGAAAAAGTCTGCGAAGAAGCAGAAGGTGGATGGAAAAAGAAAGAAGACAGAATCGAAGAAGAAGGCTACTGAAAAGAAAAAATATTTCCACTGCAATTCAGATGGCCATTAGAAATGGAACTGTCCTCAGTACCTGACCACCCTGAAGAACAAGAAGGATGGTCCTTCTGGAGGTATGCTCGTTATAGAATCTAATCTTACAGTTTTCTCTGCATCCAGTTGAGTACTTAACTCTGGTTCTAGTGCTCATTTGTGCACTTCTATGCAGTGTTTTGAGGAGAGCAGGAGGCTGAGGAATGGGGATATGATCCTACGCATCGAGAACGGAGCAAGAGTTGCTGCTGTGGCCGTGGGAACCTACCCTCTGCAATTACCGTTAGGATTAGACTTAGTTCTTAGAGATTGTTATTATGTGCCTGCAGCAAGCAGGAATTTGATTTCTGTTTCATGTTTAGCACAAGAAGGCTATGTGATTAGCTTTCATAAGAACCATTGTAATATATTTTATGAAAATAATAAAGTTACAAATAGTTTTCTTATTAATGATCTCTATCAGCTACATATTGATGTATCTGTATTTAATATCGAGAAAAATATGAATGCTATAGGAATTAAAAGGCCTAAAGATAGTCTAAATGATAGGTATCTGTAGCACCTAAGGTTAGGTCATATAGCGGAAGACAGGGTTAACAAATTGGAGAAATCTGGGCTATTGAGTCCATTGACTTTCGAGTCATATCCAGTTTGTGAATCATGCCTTCAAGGCAAAATGACCAAGCTCCTTTTTGTGGGACATGGGGAAAGGGCCACAGACCTACTTGCCCTAGTACATACGGATGTGTGCGGCCCATTTGATGTGCCGGCTAGAGGCAACTATGTCTACTTCATTACCTTTATCGATGATATGTCTAGGTACGGGTATATGTTTCTAATGAAACACAAGTCTGAAGCCTTTGAAAAGTTCAAAAAATTCAGGCATGAGGTAGAAAAATAAACAGGAAAGCCCATTAAGGTTCTTCAATCAGATCGAGGAGGTGAATATCTTAGTCGGGAGTTCCTAGACTATCTTAAGGATAATGGCATAGTCTCTTAATGGACTCCACCTGGAACGTCATAACTCAACGGGATTTTAGAACGGAAGAACCAGACCCTATTAGATATGGTCCGTTCCATGATGAGCTTCACGGTCCTCCCTGAGTTTTTTTGGGAACATTGTCTCATTACAGCAATATATGTATTGAATAGGGTTTCCTCTAAAACCATTCCTACCACATCGTATGAGATATGGCATGGTAAGAAGTCAAGTCTGAGTCATCTCTAAATTTGGGGTTATCCGGCTCATGTCAAGAGACAGCAGGCAGACAAGTTAGAGTTCAGGTCTTTTAGAGCTCGGTTCATAGGATATCCTAAAGAGTCATTAGGATACTATTTCTATATTCTGGAAGATCACAATGTAATTGTGAATCGACATGCTATTTTTCTTGAAAAATAGTTTATTCAAGATAGTGGCATCGAAAGAATAATTAAGCTCAAGGAGAATATCTCCCAAGAGCAACGAGCTAAGGAACCTGAGGAACCCAATCAATTAGAACTAGTCCTAACACAACCTCTTCCACCTCGTAGATCGACTAGGATTTTTCGTCCTCCTGAAAGGTACTTAGGTACCATACAAGAGGATGTAGAGAAAATATTCCTCATAGGAAATAGAGCTCATGGTGATGACCCCAAGATCTATGACAAGGTGATATCAGATATCGACTCTGAGAAATGGTTAGAGGCAATGAGATCAGAAATTGACTCGATGCACTCAAACCAAGTCTGGACCTTGGTAGATCCACCTGAAGGTATTGTACCTATTAGGTGTAAATGGATCTTCAAGAGAAAGATAGGTACAGATGGGAATGTGGAAACATTCAAGGCTAGGCTCGTAGCGAAAGGTTATAGTCAGCGCGAAGGCATTGACTATCAGGATACCTTCTCACCCGTAGCCAAGCTAAAATCCATCCGTATATTACTTGCTGTTGCAGCCTATTTCGATTATGAAATATGGCAGATGGACATGAAAACAGTGTTCTTAAATGGATATCTTGAGGAAGATATCTATATGGAATAGCTGCTTGGTTTCACATCCAGTGATGATGATCACAAGGTCTGCAAGCTGCAATGGTCTATTTATGGACTTCAAGCATCTCAAAGCTAGAATACTCATTTCAATGATGTGATTAAAATGTTTGGTTTCATCAAGAACGAGGAGGAACCATGTGTGTTCAAAAAGGTCAGTGGGACCATAGTTGTCTTCCTCGTACTATACATAGATGACATCCTCCTGATTAGGAATGATATTTCTATGTTGACCTCAGTCAAAATATGGTTGTCTAAGGAGTTCTCTATGAAAGATCTAGGAGAGGCATCCTTTATACTGGGTATTAAGGTCTATAGAGATAGACCAACTAGGATGCTGGGACTTTCACAGAAGATGTACATGGAGGAGGTGCTAAAAAGGTTTAGCATGCAAAACTCCAAAAGAGGTTTAGTACCTTTTAGACATGGCATTCATCTCTCCAAGAAGATGTGCCCTAGCACACCTGAGGAGATTGAATGCATGAGCAAGATCCCTTATGCTTCCGCAATAGGGAGCTCATGTATGACATGCTATGTACATGACCTAATATAGCTCATGCTGTGAGTGTCACAAGCAGATATCAGTCAAATTCAGGTGAAGAGCACTGGACTTCTGTGAAATGTATCCTTAAGTACTTGAGAAGGACTAAGGATATGTTTCTAGTCTTTGGGAATGGAGAACTCCAGGTTCAGGGATTTACAGACTCAGACTTTATGTCTGATATAGATGATCGAAAGTCGACATCTGAGAGTCTGTTCATTTGCAATGGTGGTGCAGTTAGCTGGAAGAGTTTCAAGCAGATGGTGATTGCTGATTCCACCATAGAGGTAGAGTATATTGCTACATCAGAAGCTGCGAAGAAGGCATTTTGGTACAAGAAGTTTGCCACAGAGCTTGGAGTGATGTCATCGGATGCCATCCCTCTTTACTGCGACAATAATGGCATCATAGCTCTAGCTAAGGAGCCAAGGTCTCATCAGAAGTCCAATCATATCGAGCGGCGATTCTATCTGATCCGTGATTACCTCGAAAAAGATTATGTCGAGGTTAAGAGAGTCAACTCCACAGACAATGTGGCAGACCCACTGACAAAGCCATTCGACCAACAGAAAATCGAAGCCCATTTTGAGAAGATGGGACTTAGATATGTAGCCAATTGGCATTAGGTCAAGTGGGAGTTTGTTAGATGTGTGCCCTAGATGCCAGATTGGCTGACACATTCCTGTACAAATATAAGGGCAAATTTATAATTTTGACTATAAATGAATAAAAAGATTATTCTACTATCACATTGTGTACATTATGTCTGTGATACATCTTTTGAGTTAAGAATATTAATTCATATTTTCAAGAGTTGAAAATTTAAGGCATAAATTTACATAACTAACTCATAAACAGCTCCTGACCATAGGATCATCACGAGGATGGTGATCGATCTGGAAGGTTGGTATACGATCACTTTCTTAGAGTAGATATGTCTTGAGTCTACGGTGTGGAGACACCAGAGCGAGAGTACAGGTTTTCATTGAGAATGAGAGTAGTTGTGTGTCTTCTTGCCAAGTGGCCTTCAGTTCAAGATCCATAAGTCAACATTTGACCGATGTCCTAAAATAAAAATGGCAGGTGACAGGAATTGATAGGTGTTGTCTTAAATTCATCTCATGAATTAAGATAAGATTTTTTTGAGTTGGACTAGCTCCAGTCAGACTGAGAGAAATCTTCTCAAAATTCTCTGGGTGAGTCAAATCATATTTGGCTCAGTTGAGATGAAAAAGATTGCACGAGGAGAAAGTTAGGCTTAATCGTGTGCTAGCACGATTTTCTTGAACCTAATGGATCTAATCCAAATCAATCGAACTGGACTAGCCCAATTGATGACATCCAGATCCTAACTCTTATTTGTGTGATCTAGTTAGGTTCAATTATATATGGTAATGAGACATATCATGATCTCATCATCGACATCATCGAAACTCCTTTTGATGGACCGAAACTCTTCTGATTCAGACAATTAGAATGATCGATCATCAATATCATTCTAATTGCTCCCAAAATCCATCAGTGACACCTAGCAGTATGTGGTGGTAATCCATCAGAACTGAAGATGAACCTCTCGGTGCAGCTACCTGTGTGATTGAGTTCCTCTATCATGAGTTCCGACTGAATTAGGGTTAAGGTGAACTCATCAAACCCAACATCAGTCATATGAGTCAATCGATCGATCCGAGTGCGATGTGAAATCTTAATGGAAATTTTTTTTTCATTTTTTTTCACTCTGCCATAGCCATGGGCTTAAGGACTCGATCTTTCAATTATCATAGGACTACTCCTCTCATCTACCGAGGTTGATAGATCTCATCTTGGTGCGACCTAGTTCCTACAATGAATATGCTACAGCCAACATACACCTCAGGATTCTGAATGGCTAAGAGATCGAGTTATGATGTAGTCAAACTATAACACACTCAAGGTGAACTGTCGATGCAAACTCAAGTCAAAGAACTAGACACACAACTGCAGCATCGAGCTAGTCATCGACGAGAAGGTAGACTTCCTTATGACTGCTCGATATGGTCACGCTCAGTACTCTCATTCTCAACGAATATCTGTACTCTTACTCCAGTGTCTCCATAATGTAGACTCAAGACACATCTATCCTAAGAAAGCAATCATACACCAACCTTCCGGATCGATCACCATCCTCGTGATGATCCTATGGTCAGGAGCTGTTTATGAGTTAGTTATGTAAATTCATGTCTTAAATTTTCAACTCTTAAAAATATGAATTAACATTCTTACTAACTCAAAGGATGTATCACAGACACAATGTACACAATGTGATAGAAGAATAACCCTTTTATTCATTTATAATCAAAATTATAAATTTGCCCTTAGATCTGTACAGGAATGTGTCAGCCGATCTGGCATCTAGGGCACACATCTAACAAACTCCCACTTGACCTAATACCAATTGGCTACATATCTAAGTCCCATCTTCTCAAGGTGGGCTTCGATCTTTTGCTGGTCCAATGGCTTAGTCAGTGGATCTGCCACATTATCTTTGGAGTCAACTCTCTTGACCTCAACATAACCCTTTTCGCGGTAATCACAGATCAAATGGAATCGCCGCTCGATGTGCTTAGACTTCTGATGAGACATTGGCTTTTTAGCTAGGGCTATGGTGCCATTATTATCACAGTAAAAAGGTATGACAACCAATGACATCACTCCAAGCTCTACGATAAACTTCTTGTACTAGAATGCCTCCTTTGCAGCTTCCGATGCAGCAATATACTCTGCCTCCATGGTGGAATTTGCAATCACCGTCTGCTTGGAACTCTTCCAGCTGACTGTACTACCATTGTAAATGAACAGATTTCCAGATGTCGACTTTCGATCATCTATATTAGACATAAAGTCTGAGTTTGTATATCTCTAAATCTGGAGTTCTCCATTCCCAAAGACTAAAAATATATCCTTAGTCCTTCTCAAGTACTTAAGGATACATTTCACAGAAGTCTAGTACTCTTCACTTGGATTCGACTAATATCTGCTTGTGACACTCACAGCATGGGCTATATCAGGTCGTGTACATAGCAAGGCATACATAAGGCTCCCTATTGCCGAAACATAAGGGATCTTGCTCATGCGTTCAATCTCCTCAAGTGTGCTAGGGCACATCTTCTTAGAGAGATGAATGCCATATCTAAAAGGTACTAAACCTCTTTTGAAGTTTTTCATGCTAAACCTTTTTAGCACCTTTTCTATGTACATGTTTTGTGAAAGTTCGAGCATCCTATTTGGTCTATCTCTATAGACCTTAATACCCAGTATAAAGGATGCTTCTCCCAGATCTTTCATAGAGAACTCCTTAGACAACCATACTTTGACTGAGGTCAACATGGGAATGTCATTCCCAATTAGGAGGATGTCATCTATATACAATATGAGGAAGACAACTACGCTCCTACTGATCTTTTTTTGAACACACATGGTTCCTCCTCATTCTTGATGAAACCAAATATTTTGATCACATCATTGAAATGAGTATTCCAACTCTGAGATGCTTGCTTAAGTCCATAAATGAACCTTTGCAGCTTGTAGATCTTGTGATCATCATCACTGGATGTGAAACCAAACGACTGTTCCATATAGATATCTTCCTCAAGATATCCATTTAAGAATGTCATTTTCATGTTCATCTGCCATATTTCATAATCAAAATAGGCTGCAACAGCAAGCAATGTGCGGATGGATTTTAGCATGGTTACGGACGAAAAGGTATCCTGATAGTCAATGCCTTCGCACTGACTATAACCTTTCACTATGAGCCTAGCCTTGAATGTCTCTACATTCCCATTTGCACCTATCTTTTTCTTGAAGATCCATTTACACCCAATAGGTAAAATACCTTCAGGTGGATCTACCAAGGTCCAGACTTGGTTTGAGTATATCAAGTCAATTTCTGATCTCATTGTCTCTAACCATTTCTCAGAGTCGATATCTGATATCGCCTCGTCATAGGTCTTGGGGTCATCACCATGAGCCCCATTTCTCGTGAGGAACATTTTCTCTACTTCCTCTTGTATGGTACCTAAGTATCTTTCAGGAGGATGAAAAATCCTAGTCGATCTACGAGATGAAAGAGGTTGTGTTAGGACTGGTTCTGATTGATTTGGTTCCTTAGATTCTTTAGCTCGTTGCTCTTGGGAGACATTCTCCTTGAGCTTAATTATTCTTCCGATGCCACCATCTTGAATAAACTATTTTTCAAGAAAAATAGCATTTCGACTCACAATCACATTATGATCTTTCAGAATATAAAAATAGTATTCTAATGACTCTTTAGGATATCCTATGAATCGAGCTCTAAAAGACCTGAACTCTAACTTATCCGTCTGCTGTCTCTTGACATGAGCCGGACAACCCCAAATTCTGAGATGATTCAGACTTGGCTTCTTACCATGCCATATCTCATAGGTGTGGTAGAAATGATTTTAGATGGAATCCAATTCAATACATAAATTACTTTCATGAGACAATGTCCCCAAAGAAATTTAGGGAGGTCCGTGAAGCTTATCATGGAACAGACGATATCCAACAGGGTCCGATTTCTCCATTTTGAAACCCCATTGAGTTGAGGTATTCCAGATGGAGTCCATTGAGAGACTATACCATTGTCCTTAAGATAGTCTAGGAACTCCCGACTAAGGTATTCACCTCCTTGATCTGATCGAAGAACCTTAATGGGCTTTCCTGTTTATTTTTCTACCTCATGTCTGAATTCTTTGAACCTTTTAAAGGCTTCGGACTTGTGTTTCATTAGAAACACATACCCGTACCTAGACTTATCATCGGTAAAGATAATGAAGTAGACATAGTTGCCTCTAGCCGGCACATCAAATGGGCCGCACACATCCGTATGTACTAGGGTAAGTAGGTTTGTGGCCCTTTCCCCATGTCCCACAAAAGGAAGCTTGGTCATTTTGCCTTGAAGGCATGATTCACAAACTAGATATGACTCGAAAGTCAATGGACTCAAAAGTCCGAATTTCTTCAATTTGTTAACCCTGTCTTCCATTATATGACCTAGCCTTAGGTACCACAGATACCTATCATTTAGACTATCTCTAGGCCTTTTAATTCCTATGGCATTCACATTTTGCTCAATATTAAATATAGATACATCAATATGTAGCTGATAGAGACTGTTAATAAGAAAACCATCTGCAACTTTATTATTTTCATAAAAAATATTACAATGGTCCTTATGAAAGCTAATCACATAGCCTTCTTGTGCTAAACATGAAATAGAAATCAAATTCCTGCTTGCTGCAGGCACATAATAACAGTCTCTTAAATCTAAATCTAATCCTAACGGTAATCGCAGAGGGTAGGTTCCCACGGCCACAGTAGCAACTCTTGCTCCGTTCTCGATGCGTAGGATCATCTCCCCATCCCTCAGCCTCCTGCTCTCCTCAAGACCCTGCATAGAAGTGTACAAATGAGCACTAGAACCAGAGTCAAGTATCCAACTGGATGTAGAAGAAATCGTAAAGTTAGATTCTATAACGAGCATACCTCCAAAAGGACCATCCTTCTTATTCTTTAGGGTGGACAGGTACTGAGGACAGTTCCACTTTCTCTTCTTCCCATCTACCTTCTGCTTCTTCGCAGACCTCTTTTTCTTTCCAAAAGACTTTGTCTTGGAAGAAGTCTGCTCCACAGTAAGAACTGAGCCTTTTGAACCCTTCATAGAAAGATCAGTCATAACCAGCATGTTTATTAACTCGGCCAAAGTACACTACATCTTATGCATATGGAAGTTCATGATGAACTGACCATATGCATCGGACAAGGATTGAAGGACCACATCAATCTGAAAATCCTTGTCTAAGATGATACCGAGTTTTTCAAGCTCCTCAAGGTTCTTGATCATTGTCAAACAATGATCTTGGACTGACTGCCCATCACGCATCTTGGCCTTAAAAAGTCTTTGACAGACTTAATACTTAGCCGTGCGACTCTGTTCACCAAACAACTCTTGTAGGTGAGCCAACATTTGATGGGTAGTCAAAATATTTTCATGTTGGCACTGTAACTCATCAGACATTGCACACAACATGTAATACCTTTCTTTGTTATCATCATCTGTCCACTTTTCTAGAGACGCTCTCTGTTCAGCAGTCGGACATGCTGGCATGACAGGTGGGTCCTGGTCCAAGACATGAGTCAATTTTTTGGAACCCAAAATAATTCTGTAGTTCCTCAACCAATTCTTAAAATTGGGTCCAGTCAATCTGTGGGTGTCTAGTATTTTGGTCAGGGGGTTGGAGGTAGACATGTTTTCTGTAGAGAGTCAAAAGTTTTTAGTTAGATTTTATAATCAGACTTAACCAATTTGTTTAGGAGTTTCATTTTTAAACAAATTAGGCTCCCACTATTTTCTCAGATCCCTACACCCCCTTGGTAAAGATGTGAAAATCTCCATGATCAATGATTTTTAGTGGATGGTGCAGTCTCACCAACTGGCTCATCACCTCACCTAACAGTTATTGATGATGGGTCAATCGATGAGTGGACAACTCTTGTCCAATGATTCTCTAATCATGGTGCACCCAAAACTTGATCTCTAATTCATGAAATTCATTGTGTCTGAAATATTGCTCCAATCCTTAGTTAAGTCAGACCCATCATTTGCACGAACTAGATTCCTGATTGGATCCCTCACCGTATCCGAAATATTGAGCCCAATCCATCCTCTAATTCGTAGCATCCAATGCCTAATGGACATGGTTGTGTCTTTTCGGTGCAACTGAGCCACTGTAACCAGCCGAGAATAATCAACCCTAGGAAGGGCCCGCACATCCACAATGGTGGAAGACCTAGACTTAATATTTTCTTAGAAAGATTTGATTTAGGTCTCATTAAACTTGACTTGACATAGTCATAACAATTATGACTAACCTAGTGGCATGGGTTAGCTCGAATTGTTAGCCATCTCAAATCAGAACTGAGTCGACACATATGGCCAGGTAAGTGAGACCGGTGGGAGGGATATGCCATTAACTCGACAAGAACACATTCGAGTCGAGTAGCTCCCAATTAAAAATCAGTCGGTCGCATCTGCCCAACTTACCTTAAACACCAAATTGTCGAACTAGAACTAATTTGGTTAGCCTATAATCCAGGCTCTAACCACTGAGCCAAATTAGGTCTTAACTTGATCGAGTCACATCTAAATATGATTCGACCTTGACCCAGACTTAATCATATTAGGCTGGTCAATTATTAGCTTTCATGATCCCACCTAACCAACTCTTGATTCGATTTGATCAACCGCTAGACCTAATTGAGCTACCCAAGTCCGAACCCAATTTTATGAAAATATCTTAGATCTAAAATTCTCAATTTTATACCTAACTTAATTTCATAAGCTTAATTCATTAATTAAGTTTGATTCATAAACAAAGCATGTAAAATAAATCCTAGGGTTTCAGGATCTAGGGTTTTGCAGAAAAGTAAGTTTTGATTTCTGATTAAGGATGAACGTGCAGCACCCCTACATGTCATATGAACACCCCATTGAATAGGAAGAGAGGGTCTTAAAATCATACTTTATTCTTATGATCGGATGGCCATGAGGAACACCTTAATCAGAAATATAAATTTAACTACAAAACTAGTTAGATCTAAATTTACATATCTCATATACAATTTAAGATCTAACTAATACATGCTTTGCATACATCTCATGTATCAAAAATTGATCTAATTAATATGCTTTCAGATCTGATACATCACATGTAATATCTAAAAAATAAAATTTAAATTGAACTATTCAAAATAAAAACTATTCTAGATAAGTTACTAGAACAATTCTACAACTAGTCTAGGCATGCAACAGATCAATTTTATGAAATAATTAAAATTTTATTTTCAATTTTTGATCTGATTATAACATTTATAATATCAAAAAAATAGAGAATAAATTTGATCTAATTCATATTTTAATCATATTAAAACATAAACTTAAGACTATTCATGGATTCAACTAATCCTAGTCTAGTCATGCATCTCATGTATGTTAGATCTTCCTAGATTTAATTTTAAATATCTTGATTTTAGATCCTATGAAATCTAATGTGACATCTAAAATCTTTAATATCAGATAAATAAAAATTAAAATCAGATCTAAATTAGATCTAAAATAGAGCCAACAACCTGGCTCTGACACCAGTTGAAGGAGAAAAATTACTTTTCCTCATAGAATCTTCCAGATTTCATCAAATCTGAGGCAGAATAATTTTAAAAAAAATATCCTATATATATTTTAGATTTAAGTCTCTAGATCTAATCTTTATATCTGATATTAAGTCTAAAATAAATCTAAAAGGGATGAGGAAATAAGTAATACCTTAAGAGTAATCGATTACCCTGTAGATGATCTCTGCACAGCCCAAGGTTCTGATGTAGCCATGCAAGCACCTGGCCTCTATCGATATCCACTCAGGCAGGACCTAGAATGTCTTCTCCTTACAAATCTATGCTTCAAAAATCAGATCTAAATCTGATTAGGAAGATCTTCAAAAGTCTTCCTGAAGTTAGAGCAGCAGCCTGTCGAAGAAGTCCTGCAGCCTTCTGTTCCAGGTGTCACCACGCCTTGGATCTTTGCCAGATGGATGTCCAACTCTTTGGAAGTGAAGAGAAGAGGAAGGAGAGTAGGGAGAATATAGAGAAGAGGAGAGGGGGCAGCAACTATTGGGTTTTGTGCATAAAACAACTTCTACCTCAAAACCCTAGGCGCAGCAGGGTTTATATAGACCCTGTATGCTGCACAGTGCCACATCATTCAATCAATCAAAAAATTCCAATAAATTTTGGAAAAATTTTGATTGATGGAGTGATGTCATCTGATCATATCAAATAAGAACCCCACCTTATCTCCAAAAGATAGCACCAACATTGGATAAGCACAAATAGAGGTGGCGCCTAAGAGTTTAAATTGATCAAGACTCTCCAATCCTTATCCACTTGGGGTGCCCACTTTAATCCAATTGGGCTCACACCATAATCTAATTATAGTGCCCAATTTGATGTGGCTTGGCTTGTAGACACTCCACAAAAATCCTTCAATGAGCCCTCTTCAGTTTAAGACCCATGTGTCAACTTTTGAAATGAAATTGGCAGGTGCTAGGAATTAGCAGGTGTTGTCTTAAATTCATCTTATGAATTAAGACAAGCCTTTTCTGAGTTAGACAAGCTTCATTTAACCTGAGAGAAACCTCCTCAAGGTTCTCTAGATGAGTCAAATCATATTTGGCTCAGTAGAGACAGAAAAGATTACACGAGGAGAAAGTTAGGCTCAACAAGTGCTAGCACGATTTCCTTGAACCTAATTGGATCTAATCCAAATCAATTGGGCTAGCCTAATTGATGACATCCAGACCCTAACCTTTGTTTGTGTGACCCAGTTAGGTTCAATTCTGTATGGTAATGAGACATGTCGTGATCTCATCATCGACATCATCGAAACTCCTTTCGATGGACCAGAACTCTTCTGATTCAGACAATTAGAATGATCGATCATCAATATCATTCTAATTGCTCTCAAAATCTACCAGTGATACCTAGTAGTATGTGGTGGTAATCCATCAGAACTGAAGATGAATCTCTCGGTGCAGCTACCTATGTGATTGAGTTTCTCTATCATGAGTTCCAACTAAATTAGGGTTAAGGTGAACTCGTCAAACCCAACATCAGTCATATGAGTCAATCAATCGATCTGAGTCCGATATGAAACCTTAATGAAAAACTCTTTTTCATTTTTTTTCACTCTGCCATGGCCATGGGCTTAAAGACTCGATCTTTCAATTATCATAGGACTACTCCTCTCATCTACCGAGGTCGATAGATCCCATCTTGGTGCAACCTAGTTCCTACAATGAATATGCTACAGCCAACATACACCTCAGGGTTCTGAATGGCTTGAAGATCGAGTTATGGTATAGTCAAACTATAACACACTCAAGGTGAACTGTCGATGCACCTTAGGTCAAAGAACTAGACACACAACTGCAGCATCGAGCTAGTCATCGACGAGAAGGTAGACTTCCTTATGACTGCTCGATATGGTCACGCTCAGTACTCTCATTCTCAATGAATACCTATACTCTCGCTCCAGTGTCTCCACACCGTAGACTCAAGACACATCTACCTAAAGAAAGCGATCGTACACCAACCTTCTGAATCGATCACCATCCTCATGATGATCCTATGGTCAGGAGCTGTTTATGAGTTAGTTATGTAAATTCATGTCTTAAATTTTCAACTCTTGAAAATATGAATTAACATTCCTACTAACTCAAAGGATGTATCACAGATACAATATACACAATGTGATAGAAGAATAACTTTTTTATTTATTTATAGTCAAAATTATAAATTTGCCCTTAGATCTGTACAGGAATGTGTCAGCCGATCTGGCATCTAGGGCATACATCTAACAATTTAAACCCTGTATGTGCCTAGGGTTTTGAGAATTTGCTCAATACCCAGAAAAAGCCTGATATCCCTCCACTTCTCCATGCCCCCTCTGGTCCTCTCTCTCCCCTGTTCACATCCAAGATGTTGGGCATCCATCTGGTGCTTGTCCAAGGTGTGGTGGCTCCCTGATCAGAAGGCTGTAGGGATTTGTCGAGAAGCTGCTACTCCGGCTTCAGAAGATCTTTTGAAGATCTTCCAGATCAGATCCAGATCTAATTTTTGGAGCAAATATTTACAAGGAGAAGATGATCTAGATCCTGCTCGAGTGGATACCGATAGAGGTCAGGCAACTGCGTGGTTATTTTTGAACCTCGGACATTGCTGCGATCATCTACAGGGTAATCTAGTTATCCTAGAGGTATTTTTCTAATCCTTAAGTTTTATATTTAATTTTAGATTAAATATTAGATAATAAGAATTAGATCTAATAGATCTTAGATCTAAAATATTGTAGGATAATTTTTTTTAAAAAATATTCCATCCCAGATCTCATTAGATTTGGAAGATCCTACAAAGAAAAAGATGGTTTTTCTTTCAATCATAACAACAGAGTTCATTAGAAGATGAAAGCTTATGATGAAAATATGAAAAATATATTTTATTTATTAATAAATCAATTACAATACTTGGTTGCTCAACTGTCAACAGCTTGACGATTGACTTTTGGGATATATTTTTCAACAACTCTCATTTGTCCTAAAGCCACTCGATACAGTATCTAATATCCATCTTCGACTTGTGGTTGTCAAACTCCTTTATCGTCAGGGCTTTAGTGAAGGGGTCGGCCAGGTTCTCCATTCCATCGATCATCTGAAGGTCGATGTCACCTCGATCCACGATCTCTTGGATCAGGTGGAAGCAGCACAAAATGTGCTTCATCCACTGGTGTGCTTTGGGTTCCTTCGCCTGAGCTATGGCACCAGTGCTGTCACAGTAGAGTAGGACCGAACCATCGAGGGAGGGTGCTACTCCGAGCTTGATGATGAATTTCTTCAGTCACACAACTTTTTTTGCGGCATCCGATGCTGCGATATACTCTGCCTCACAAACAGAGTCTGCCATAATATGCTGTTTAGAACTCTTCCAGCAGATAGCTCCATCATTCAGAGTAAAGATATAACCCGACACGCTTCTGCTGTCATCATGGTCAGATTGAAAGCTAGAGTCTATGAACCCCACAAGTTTTAGATCTGACTCACCATAAACCAACTATTGGTCCTTTGTATTTTTTAAATACTTAAGGATGGCTTTAACCACTTTTTAGTGGTTTTCTTCAGGATCAGATTGGTATCTACTCACTACTCCTAGTGAGTATGCCACATCTGATCTTATACATGTCATGGCATATATGATAGATCCCACGATTGAAGCATATGAGACTCTACTCATACGCTCTCTCTCTTTAGGAGTTATCGGATAATCCTTCTTAGAGAGAGAAATTCCATGGCCTATCGGTAGATAGCCCTTCTTGAAATTCTCCATGCTGAACCTCTTCAGCATAGTGTCTATGTACGTAGACTGGGATAACCCAAGCATCTTTTTAGATCTATCCCTATAGATCTTCATCCCTAGGATGTAGGATGCTTCACCAAAGTTCTTCATGGAGAACTGCAATGACAACCAAACTTTTATTCCCTGTAGTGTGGGGATGTCATTCTTGATTAAAAAAATATCATCCACGTACAAGACAAGAAATACCACAACTAGACCATTTGCCCATTTATAGATGCAGGGCTCTTCTTCATTCTTAATGAAGCCATACATTTTAATACCTTATCAAAATGCATGTTCCAACTCTGAGAAGCTTGCTTCAGTCCATAAATGGATCTCTGAAGCTTGCACATCTTGGACTCATCTGTGGATGTAAACCCCTCAGGTTATATCATATACACCTCTTCGGTTAGCTCTCCATTCAGGAAAGTTATCTTTACATCCATTTGCCAGATCTCATAATCTAGATGGGCAGCTATTGCAAGCATTATCCGAATGGATTTGAGCATTGCCACAAGAGAAAATATCTCGTCATAGTCAATTCCATAATGTTGATGATACCCCTTGGCAACTAGATGGGCTTAGAGGTCTCCATCTTTTCGTCTGCACCCATTTTTCTTTTGAACACCCATTTACACCCAATGGGTCTAACCCCTTCAGGTGGGTCAACCAATGTCCATACATCGTTGACCTTCATGGACTCCATTTCAAATTTTATGGCTTCAAGCCATTTCTCAGAATCAGATCTCTGCATTGCATTCATATAGGTGATCGGATCCTCATCGTTCTCATCGAATTCGATGGGATCACCATCCTGGACTAAGAAATCATAGTATCTATTCTGCTGATGAGGTACTCTACCGGATCACCTTAATGATGCAGGTACATTGGGCTTCGAATCTGATCTAATCAAATCCAACTCAAGTTCACTTATTGGTGTCGGTCATTCTACCTGTTGAACTTCATCAGGTTCAACCTTAGAGGCAATGGTTTCTTCACCAAGGAATTTCTTTTCTAAAAAGATTGCCTTAATACTGACGAACATCTTTTGTTCATCAGCATGGTAGAAAAAATATCCTTTGGTCTCTTTGGGGTATCCGATGAATGTGCATTTGTCAGACCTAGGTCCAAGTTTGTCTGTGACTAATCGTTTGACATAGGCCAGGCACCCTCAGACCCTATGGTGTGAAAGTGCTGACTTACGCCTTGTCCATATTTCATATGGAGTCTTAATTACAGATTTACTTGGAACCCTATTTAACAGATAACAGGCCGATTCGAGTGCATATCCTCAGAAGGATATTGGCAAGCTGGCAAAACCCATCATGGATCAGACCATGTCTAAGAGAGTTTGATTTTTCTTTTCAAACACACTATTATGTTGTGGTGTTCTTGGAGGAGTCCATTGGGAGAGAATCTCATTCTCTCTTAGATATGTGAGAAACTCACTAGAAAGATATTCCCCTCCTCGGTCAGATCGAAGAGTTTTAATACTCTTCCCAGTTTATTTTTCTACTTCACTTCAAAATCGTTTGGACATTTTAAATGAATCTGACTTATATTTTATCAGATAGACATATCTATATCTGGATAGATCATCCGTGAAAGTTATGAAGTAGAAATATCCACCTCTAGCACTTGTGCTCATTGGTCTGCATACATCAATATGTACTAGACCCAAGAGCTCAGTAGCTCTCTCACCTTTTTCAGTAAAAGGTGAGTTAGTCATTTTACCAAGAAGACAAGATTCACAGGTTGGAAGTGATTCACAATCACTGACTTCGAGAATTTTCTCTTGAGTCAACCTATTTATTCTATTCTTATTTATATGACCTAGCCTGTAGTGCCATAAGTAGATATTGTTATGATCTAGGTGGTGTGTCCAAAGCCCAGGGGACCAAGGCTAAGGCCAAGGCCCATCATTCATGAGGGCTTCATGGAGACTCTAGGGCTAGTTGGGCCCTAGGTTGAAAGGCTGTGGGCCTTTCGGGTTCTTGAGGTCTAGGTTATGTGGGCCTCAAAGGACCAACTCTTTATGGGCCAGGTTTGGGCCCAGGAGAGGTGAGTTAGGTCGAGTCATGGGTGTACATGGGCTTGGGTTAACCTAATCTCCCATAGAGTTGGTCAAGGGAGTTTTGGGTTTGGGTCACTTGACCCGGTGTTTATATATACATGTACTTGTATAGGTTTGATGAAGCCAAGAAAATAGACAACTCTTTCTCCCAAGTCTCTTTCTCTCTTCTCCCTCTCTCTCCAGCCATCTTCCATGCACCAGGAGCAAGAAACCCTAGGGTTTCTTGCCGCCAGTCCATAAAAGGAAAGAAAGGAAGGGAGGTGCTAGCCCCTTCCCCCCTTGCAGCCGCCAGCCATTTCTTCTCTCCCCTCTCTTGCAGGCATCCAAACACCAGATCCAGAACTTGGAATCTCTTGAGGAGAGGTTGGTATAAGTCCCTCTCAGATCTGGAGTTGATCTGAGGTCTTTTGAGGCACAGGTGAGATCTCCATAAATAGATCTACAAAAAGGCTGCAGCAGGACAGATCTGCGAGGTCTGTCTCCATCTATCTTCTTCCCCATATAGAATATCCCGATTTGAGATATACAAATTGGAAGACCTCGGTCCAGGTCTGATCTGGTTGGGTACTAGATCTTGGATTTTTTAGAGGTGGTTTCAAAGGCGTTCTTCATCTGGAATGAAAGGCTGATGAAGAAGACAGCAACCAGGCTGATTTCGTCAAGGGCCTTGGATTGTGTCCAGAAGTCTCCAGATCTATTCATTGCTGATTCTACTATACCAAAGGTCTGTGGGAGGATCCAAGATCATGCTCCAATAGTTGGTATCAGAGCCACAGTGGTGAGAAAGCGGTTCCAAGCACGAGAAGTTGAAGATCCCAAGTGCTGAAAATTTTCAGCAAGGTACCATCAAGGTATATTCTACACTTCTTGGTTTTATATTGCTTGTTTGGCTTGGATCCAGTCATGGGCAGCAATATGAAGGTCGAGTTCGAGAAGTTTGATGGCAAGAGAAATTTTTCCATGTAGAAAATTTGGGTGGAGGATCTTCTGGTGCAAGCAGATCTGGATCAGGCTTTGGATGAGAAGCCTGAGGGAATGACAGATAGATAGTGGGCATCGTTGGAGAAGAAAGCATGCTCGGTGATCAGAGGATATTTGGTGAATGCGGTGTTGTATTCGATGCTGGAAGAAAAGACCCCGAAGGGCCTTTGGTCGAAGTTGCACACCATGTATATGGGGAAGAATATGTGCAACAAGCTAATGCTGAAGAAGAAGTTGTACAGTCTTCGGATGCAGGAGAGATCTGATGTGATTGGCTACATTCAGAGGTTTGACCAGTTGTGCATGGAGTTGATGAATATCGGGGTGATGCTGGATGAGGAGGACAAGTCCCTGTTGCTTTTGTGTTCACTACCAGGATCATATGATTCTTTGGTGACTACACTGCTCTACGGCAAGGAGACTCTGGAATATGAGGACATGGTCTCGGTGCTGAGGTTGAATGAGCAGAGGGAAAAGTTGACCAGAGATCGGGCTCCCCAGGAGGGTTTGGCAGTAGGGGAGAGAACAGGTAGAGGCAGAGGCAGAAGAAAGTCCAAGGGGCGGTCCAAGTCCAGGAAGGGAAAGAAAGAGGTGAAATACTTCAAATGCAATGAGTTCAGGCACTTCAAGTGAGAATGTCCACTATGGAAGAGCAAGAAGGGAGAAAGAAGTGGCTCAGAATCAGTGAGTGTCGTTGTTGGGCAGCAGGTGGAGGATGATCTACTTGTGGTATCAGATGGTCACAGGCATTACACAGAGGAGTGGACACTAGACTCTGCATGCTCACATCACTACACACCACACAGGTCTTGGTTTGCGACATACACCAAGACAGATGAGGGATCAGTGACTCTAGGCGACAATCATCCTTGCAAGGTGACTGGGATAGGGACAGTCAGGGTGAGGATGTTTGATGGGATTGTGAGAACATTGACAAATGTAAAGCACATCCTGGAGCTGGAAAAAAATCTAGTTTCACTAGGTTACTTGGAGCGCAGTGGATACAGCTTCAGCAGTAGGGCTAGAAGTGGAGTATTGAACATCTCCAATGGAGCTATGGTGGTGATGAGAGGCAGGAGGTTAGACAATAACCTCTATCGCATGGAGGGATCTGTGGTGACCGGAGAGTCTGATGCAGCAGCTGCAGCACAAGACCAGCAGGGGGCTTATAGGATGTGGCACTACCGCCTAGGCCACATGGGTGACAGAGGGCTAAGGGAGTTGAGCAGGAGAGGACTCATCTCTGATCTGGAGGATGGTGCTACAGGGGAGATCTGTGAGCCTTGCCAGATGGGAAAGCAGAGAAGAGTTCAGTTCACCATCAGTACAGCCCGGAGTGCAGCCCCTCTGGAGTTAGTACACACGGATGTGTGGGGACCAGCCTCAGTTTTAGCTGGAAATGGGGTCAGATACTTCATGACCCTGATTGATGATTTCTCAAGGAAGCTCTGGATTTATTTCATGAGAGACAAGTCAGAGGTCTTCACCAAGTTCAAGATCTGGAGAGCGGAGGTGGAGAAGGAGCAGGGGAGAAGCGTGAAGTGTCTGAGGTCAGACAATGACGGAGAGTACACCAGCAGAGAGTTCTAGGACTACTGTGAGGAGTGTAGGATCAGGAGACACTTCTCAGTTACGGGGACTCCACAGCAGAATGGGGTGGCCGAGAGGATGAACAGAATACTTTTGGAAAAGGCACGATGCATGAGGCTGCAGGCAGGGCTTCCAAAGGAGTTCTGGGTTGACATAGTTGACGCAGCGGGTTACTTGGTCAATCGGTCACCTCACACCAGGTTGGATGGCAGGCTTCCAGAGGAGGTGTGGTCTGGGAGGACAGTTGGGCTGGGCCATCTACAGGTATTTGGGTGCACGGCCTATGTGCACATAGGAGCTGGTGAGCGGAGCAAGCTGGACTCCAGATCACTCAAGACAGTGTTTCTAGGCTATCCGCGAGTAGTCAAGGGATACAGGCTGTGGGATCCCTTGAAAAAGAAGGTCATCATTAGTCGGGATGTGACTTTTGATGAGGAGTCAGTCCTACGGAGGCGAGCAGGCATGGAGGAGTAGCAGGAGCAGGAGGAGGTCCAGCAGGGCGCTACTGGATAGCTTATCTCTTTTATTTTGCCTCTTGCAGGTACTACGAGAGGACATGACATTCAGGTGGAGAACCTACCTAATGTGTCTCCACAGGTGGAGAGGACTCGGATGGATGATCGAGGTGGAGAGGTCCAGCAGGAGCGAGCTAGACTGAGGACTGATATCGGTGTTGCCTTACACAAGCCCAAGAGGACCATCAGGCAACCGGACCGATATAGCTTTGAGGAGACGCTGTCATATGCCCTGGTGACAGCGAATGGAGACCCATATATGTATCAGGAGGCTATTGAGAGCCAGGACAGAGAGCGGTGGGTCCAGGCGATGTCCGAGGAGATGCAGTCTCTCCATCAGAACCAGACATGGCGATTGGTGCAGTTGCCACAGGAGAAGAGGCCCATTGGCTGCAAATGGGTCTACAGTCGCAAGGACAGAGTGGAGCTGGTTGAGGCCTTGGGACACCAAGGTGGAGATTGTTATAATCCAGATGGTGTGCCCAAGGCCCAAGGGACCAAGGCTAAGGCCCAAGTCCATCATTCATGAGGGCTTCATGAAGACTCTAGGGCTAGTTGGGCTCTAGGTTGAAAGGCTGTGGGCCTTTCGGGTTCTTGAGGTCTAGGTTATGTGGGCCTCAAGGGACCAACTCTTTATGGGCCATGTCTGGGCTCAGGAGAGGTAAGATTAGGTCGAGTCATGGGTATACATGGGCTTGGGTTAACCTAATCTCCCAGAGAGTTGGTCAAGGGAGTTTTGGGTTTGGGTCACTTGACCTGGTGTTTATATATACATGTACTTGTATAGATTTGATGAAGCCAAAAAAATAGACAACTCTTTCTCTCAAGTCTCTCTCTCTCTTCTCCCTCTCTCTCCAGCCATCTTCCATGCACCAGGAGCAAGAAACCCTAGGGTTTCTTGCCGCCAGTCCATAAAAGGAAAGAAAGGAAGGGAGGCGCTAGCCCCTTCCCCCCTTGCAGCCGCCAGCCATTTCTTCTCTCCTCTCTTGCAGGCACCCAAACACCAGGTCTTGACTTGGAATCTCTTGAGAAGAGGTTGGTACAAGTCCCTCTCAGATCTGGAGTTGATCAAGGGAGTTTTGGGTTTGGGTCACTTGACCCGGTGTTTATATATACATGTACTTGTATAGGTTTGATGAAGCCAAGAAAATAGACAACTCTTTCTCCCAAGTCTCTTTCTCTCTTCTCCCTCTCTCTCCAGCCATCTTCCATGCACCAGGAGCAAGAAACCCTAGGGTTTCTTGCCGCTAGTCCATAAAAGGAAAGAAAGGAAGGGAGGTGCTAGCCCCTTTCCCCCTTGCAGCTGCCAGCCATTTCTTTTCTCCCCTCTCTTGTAGGCACCCAAACACTAGATCCAGGACTTGGAATCTCTTGAGAAGAGGTTGGTACAAGTTTCTCTCAGATCTGGAGTTGATCTGAGGTCGTTTGAGGCACGGGTGAGATCTCCATCAACAGATCTACAAAAAGGCTGCAGCAGGACAGATCTGCGAGGTCTGTCTCCATCTATCTTCTTCCCTATCTAGAACATCCCAATTTGAGATCTATGAATTGGAGGACCTCGGTCTAGGCCTGATCTGGTTGGGTAGCAGATCTTGGATTTTTTAGAGGTGGTTTCAAAGGTGTTCTTCATCTGGAATGAAAGGCTGACGAAGAAGACAGCAATCAGGCTGATTTCGTCAAGGGCCTTAGATCGTGTCCAGAAGTTTTCAGTTCTATTCATTGCTGGTTCTGCTACACCAAAGATCTATGGGAGGAGCCGGGATCATGCTCCAACAGATATCTGACACACACTATCTAATCTAGGATGCTTGCTAGTAGAATAGACTCTTATCGGGCTTGATCTTTCTGGTCTGGCCCTGCACTGATGTCCCAGCTTGAACTTGCACCTTTTTCACTTTCTTCTTCTTGTTCTTCTTTCATTTTTTAAAGGATCGAGAACCAGAAGATGAACCTCGCACTAAGTTCACCGACTCCTTGTGGAGTTGGTGATTCTTCTCAAAGTTTTGAAGTAACCTCAGTAACCTGTGGTAGTTCACTTCAGGCTTTATCATTCTATAATGAGTGAGGAATGGGAGATAATACCTGGACAGTGAGTTTAGTATTGCATCTTTTTCAAGCTGCTCATGCAAGAAAAAGCTGAGCTTGCTCAATCGTTCTATCAGCTTGATCATGTACAATACATGATCAGTGACAGAGGCACCATCCCACATTTGGACGTTGAAGATGGCACAACTAGTCTTATATCTCTCCACGTCATCAGGTGTGCCAAAGGCATCCTCCAATACTTGAAGCATGTCCTTTGGTTGAGCTATCTCGAATCAGTGACTGAACTCGTCGCTCATGGCAGCTAGCATGATACAGCACACCGTGGTCCGATCACTGAGCCACTTCTGGTAAGTGTCTCTGACTGTTCCACGTGCATTGGCAGCTGGCTCCTCAGGTGCAGGATCTATTATCACATATAGGATCCATTCATGCTCCAGGACTATCTTCAACTTTTCATACCAGCTACCAAAGTTGGGTCCCACCAACTTATCATTGTCCAACAATGATCAGAGTGATAGAAAAGTGGCCATATCTGCTCAAAAGAAAATCATAACCTAATTAGTAATTGATTAATTAAACTTAAAGATTTGGACTTTAATCAAAAGATTTCTCTTACTATTTTATTCGAATTGGTAGACTCTACCTTCAATTCGAGGAATTACCCTAATTCCTTAGTGGGTACTGGAATCCACTTAGACTGCACACAAGCCTAACTTTGGTTGGCCAACCCATATACATCTAAGAGTAGGTTCATAACCAATTATTTCTCTAAATAATTTTTAGTAATTTTAATTTTACCCTAGAAACCTAATCAGTAGGCTTTGGCCTCCACTGTAAGGATCTGGTTAGGTCCGACCATTAATATGACCATACTTGATGCATCTAACCAACGAATGATTAAATCCAACTTTAGTTGGCTCACCTAATCACCATTAGAGAGACACTTCCAAGTTATCATATGATGAGTGATAATTCCATTGGTCAACAAGCACCAGGTCTTTGGGCCTGCAATGATTATTGAGTTAATGGACTCATTACCAAACACCTTAATGGGAGGCTATGACTCAGTTATCTCCATAACTTTGTCATTTTAAGGATCTAATAATTTTAAAAGATTTAAATAATTTAGAGGATGAGGTCAGATGAACCAGCTTATCATGATTCTCCCACTGACTTCACCAAGTCAGCTTAAGGGAGACCATTAAAAGGGCTAGTCTAGGAGCACCTAAATCAGTCACACTGATTTACCTAACTGACATGGGTCAGCTCGAATAGTCCAGTGATCTGATCAAAATATAATTTCACTAAGAGGCCAGATAAGTTTGATCAGTGGGAGGGTCGGCCAAAGCTTGCCTTAGACACCATAAAAATGGCTAGGTGAGCGGGCTCCCAATTAAAAATCATTGATCTGATTTACCTTAGACACTAACTTGTTTAATTAAGTTTGATTAGATCAACCTAATAGTTCGTGCTAGACCGCTTAGCCAAGAATCAAGTCCATTTGGTTCTCGTTAAAGACATGGACTTGATCAACTATAACTATTGTAATTGATCTAGAGAATTCTTGACCTAATCTAAGACAATAATTGATTAGATTTAGTCAATTCTCTAATTAAGTCCATCTTTAATCTAACCATAGGTCTAACCCAATTAATAAACCAAATTCTCACTAACCCATTAACCCAATGTGTTATGGTTTGTGTCTTAGGTTCTTCAATTCACAATTCTATAACCTAATCAAACAACTTCTTAATTCTTAATTAAGTTTTGGGCTGAGGGTTGTGTTCGGCTTTTCAAAAATAATTTTTATATTTATAAAATAATTTTATAATATGGTTCTACCAATCAAGTTACATGTTTGATTCATAATCAAGATGCAAATAAAATAAACATGAAACTACTTTAGATCTAATCTAAACAAGTTCATATAATTGAAACAATTTCTTTGCACAAAAATTATTAACAAAAAAATTTTATTTCAGATTTAAATATCTTTTAAATCTAATAAATTATAAATTTAATCTAGATCATATCTAACAAATTTATGATTATAGATAGATCTACACGAACTAGGACAATCTTTGCACTGTAAGGGATAAACCTTACAGCAGGACAATCTTGCAGTTCGTGATTGATCTAAAATTTTAATTTTAAATTTAATAATTAAATTATAAATTAAATTTAATTTAAAAAATAATCTAAGTATGTATAAATAATCATATAATAAACAACCTGGGCTCTGATACCAATTGTAGGAACCAGATCTAGGGTTTCAGGGTTAGATCTTGAAACTTTTTCAAAATCAGACAACGAAAGACTAAAATAAATTAAAATTTATTTTTTAAAATTAAAAAATTTTTAGATCTAATATTTTATTACATGATTATTACATAGTATTAAATCAGAAATTAAAATATATAGAGCATGAACTACATGTTGATCATATCAATATGTTTCTATACTATATCTAATATATGTATTAAACAATAGATCAGATCAATTACCTTGCAAGTTAGATATTCTAACCTTGCTGATCCGAGCTTGAGGATGATGTTGCAAATCGCACATGCATCCAGCCTCTAGGAGTCATCCACACAAGCCCACGAATCTCGATCAGAAGTCCTGCTTCAGAAAATCAGCACAATATGCTAGTACTGCGCTGATCCTTCTTCGATGGTTGATCAGGTGCCTCCTTCTTCTTGATTTGAGCTCTTCCAAAGATGAGAAGTAGGAGGAGAAGTTTTAGATCTAAGACACTCTTAGAAAACTCAAGATGGAGGAAGGGAAGAGATAAAACTAATAACCCTAGAAGAAGACCCTCTTCTTCTTCTCTTTACTCTCTCCTAGACACCTTGTCTTGTGTCTATTATATCTCCACGACCCAAAGGTCTTTCTCTCTGATTTTTAGATGCCCTAAATGCCTCTCAAATATCTATATTTTTCAAAATATTTATAAAGAAACTCATTTTATAGAGAGAGATATGATAGAGTCCTTGCCTAGGTCAAATACCTAGTCAAGGCTTATCCAAACATGGCAAGATAAGGGGTGCCCAACTCTTGGGTGCCTCCTCCTTATTTTCATACATGAACCATTAGCAAAGGGTGCACAATGTGTGCCCTAAAAGCCAAAAAAATTTCAAAAAAAATCTGAATAAATTCGGTGCAAAAAAAAAAGAGTTTTGGATTTCTAAAACTTTATCTCATAGAATTTGAAATCCAAGCATATTCCTACTTTGATTTGATCCACAACCACTTCCATGCATGAAAGAAGAGAGGAAACCTTTTAGACATGGGAAAGATCTGAGAGAGGGCTTTTGTCACACAAAATAAGAGGAGATTGGTGTGGAATAAGAGAGAGGGCGTGGGGGGGGCTTATGTGGTGCAAGGTGGAATCCTTGTCTTACTAGGATTCTATCTTATGACTTGTTTTAATTTGATTTCTCAAACTAAATCAAATCAAAATTAGATCAATATAATTAAATAGTTTTAACCTAATTAAAAATTTAATTTAATCAGATTAAATTAGATTTAAATCTGATTTAATTTTCTAATCAAATTAGAAATTAAGTTGATCCAAGTCTAAATTGAACTAGGACTAGTTTTTTTCTTGCACTTGGCTTATCTAATAAACCAATTAGACTTAATCCAATCAAGCCCAAACTAAATCTAATTAAATTATATTCAATTAGACTTAATCTCAGCCCTTTGGCTTAATCAAATTAAGTCAATTGGCAATCGAATTGCTAATCGATTCTCCTGCAACACTTGCACTAGGTTAAATGTCAATCGTATTGATCATTTAATCCTAGAATGATTCTTAATCATTGATCAACCATCCGATCGGATCATGAACTCTAATGTGTGTGACCTCATAGTTTCAAACCTAAATCGATAGCATATAAATAAATTTTTATACCAATCGAAGTGATCATCTAGCAATGGTACCCGACGATCGGATAGGTCGAATGTGTAGAACAATATCCTTAGAACCCATGCGGATATAGTTTCCATATAATTCATCCCCTTAACTAAAATGATCATAGGATACCTCAGAGTTCAACTGTCAACTCTGATCAGGTTGTCCATATTGTATTTCAAAATATCAAATCCATATGATGGATTACCCTGGCCAAGGTTTTGCTCAATTGAAATACAGTAACTCATTCTTCTCCAACTCTTAGAGTGGTCAATCCCATCTCGATCACACTCTGACTTTCCAAGTACTTGACTATACCCAGAAGCCTTCCATCATTGAATTAAAAATTTAGTTAGTCCAGTACCAAAGCATAGTGAGTTGCTTGCAAGTCACTGAGGTGATCTCAGATCTAAGGGACACTTATACATATATCCCATCAGAAATATTTTCAACAGCAGAATGCTCTGGAGTTGGTCATGTTCCATGATGATGTACCCTTACATCTCATCTGTATGCCATACCAGTGTCTCCACACTCCTTGGTTAAGAGGACAACCAATCCATATGGCCTACAGCGACCTATGCTCGATAGAAGCTATCGTCCTTATTAACAGCCTATCATTTGGTCGTGAACAGTTTTAAGGACTAATCGATAAATCTTCTCTTTATCAAACTTAAATAGTCCTAAGGACTTCATCATAACAATGGAGTTCATTAGAAGATGAAAGCTTATGATGAAAATACCAAAAATATATTTTATTTATTAACAAATCAATTACAATACTTGGTTGCTCAACCATCAACAGCTTGACGATTGGCTTTTGGGATATATTTTCCAACACTTTGGGTGTGAGGGGCTGCTAGTTTGGATGCTCTAGGGATCTAAAGAGAGATTCCTTTAAATAGGCACAAGGATTGAATCCTATTCAATCACATAATATAAGTCCTACTTGCGTTGGGTTTTCTATTAACTTAAGTTATCCAATATACTTTAGGAGACCTTTTAGGTGCCAACAATTGGGGCCCTTACACCCATAATTATACACTTCAAAATACACCCAAGAGATGCCCCATAAAAGAACTAAAAGCCCTCTAATTAATGGATATATCCAACTTGATCAAATCAAAGTGGCACCCAAAACTAACTATCAAAGAAATTTATTAGGGACTTACACCTTTAATTAATATGATCTATAACCTTAGACACCCAACAATTAAAGTTTCATGAATCTAATTCATGTAGGTTATTAGCAAATCATTAAATTAAAATTATCTTATCAAATAAGTAAACCCAATGGAAAGAGAAATTGGATCCAACCATGTGTTAGTAAGGTTATCATGAACCCAATGGATTTCTCTAAATCCAATTGACACTTCACAAGCTCAATTACTTCTTTCAGACCTAATCCCTTTGTTGTGTGATCCCATAGGTTCAATTCTATCTGGTAGTGAGATATACAATGACTTCTATCATTGTATCATTGAAACTCTTTTCAATAGATCGGAATAATTTTACTTCTAACTCAGCAAGCATTGTCGATCTAGAACAATCCTATTGAGCTCTCACAATCTACTAGTGACACCTAGCAGTATATAGTGGCAATCCAGTAGAACTAAAATAAACCTCTAGGTATAATTAACATGTAATTCAGTCCCTCTATCGTGAGTCTCGATTAGATTGCAGATCATAGATAAATCATCAAACCTCAACATTAATCATACGATAGATTCAAATCCAGTTGTGACTTTTAGAGAAACTCCTTTCCATCAATCACACTACTATGGCTATAGATTCTTGGACTTAACCTTTCCAATTCTATAGGACTATTCCTCTCTATCAAGATCGATAGATCCTATCTTGATGCGCACCCCACTCCTATAGTGGACCAACTATCACCAACATCCACTACAAAGGCTCATTGAGACCTATATTTATGTGTCAGTCAAACTTTAGCAGCCTCACTGCGAGTAGTAGTACCATCTCAAATTAAAGAATCAGTCATACAACTACAGCATCGAGATAATCACTGATGATTAAATAGAAACCTAAGTGATCTCTCGTATGGTTACGCTCAGTACTAGTTATTCTCCAACAACCACCCGCACTCATCATTTTGTGTCTGTACATAGTAGATCAGAGACTCATCTATCCTGAAAGAAGTAATTTATGCATCAATCTATCCAGATCTATCACCATCCTCATGATGATCCTATGATTGAGAGTATTTAAGAATTAAATATATATATTTTTTAATATTTTGAGAATATATATTGAAACTAATTTTATGGATGATTCAAGGATACATCATATTTGAATGAAAAAAAATATATCCTTTTATTAATCATATCAATATATTAAGTATAAAATTATGTCCTAGAATTATTACAATATGTCAGCCATATTGGCTTCTAGGACATACATCTAACAATCTCCCACTTGGACTAAAGTCAATTGACCACAAATCTAAGTCCCATCTTCTCAAAGTGGGATTTTATTTTTGGTTGGCTCAACTACTTAGTCAGCGGATCTGCCACGTTATGTATGGAGTCTACTCTTCGCACCTTGATATATTTTTTTCGAAGTAGTCACATATGATATGAAAATGCCGCTCGATGTGCTTAGATTTTTTATGAGACCTCAGCTCCTTAGCAAGTACTATGGCTCCATTATTGTCGCAATATAATGGTATGGCATCTGATGTCATAACCCCAAGTTTTGCAACAAACTTTTTGAACCAGAAACCTCCCTTTGTAGCATCTGAAGTAGCAACATACTCAGCCTCCGTGGTCGAATCCGCTATGATGGGTTGCTTGAAACTCTTTCAGCTAACTGTACCACCATTGCAAACAAATATGTATCCTGACATAGACTTTCTATCATCAGGATCGGATATGAAGTCTGAGTTAGTATAGCCCTCGACTCACAATTCAGAATCACCTCCAAAAACTAAGAATAGATCCTTAGTCCTTCTTAAGTACTTAAGAATGTTCTTCACAACTATCCAGTACTCTTTGCCTGGATTCAACTGATACCAGCTCGTGACACTCATGGCAAGGGCAATATCAGGTCGAGTATATAGCATAGCATACATGAGGCTTCCTATCATTGAAGCATAAGGAATCTTACTCATGCATTGCACCTCCTCAAATGTGGTCGGACACATAATCTTGGAGAGACTAATACCATGTCTAAGAGGTAAGAGACCTCTCTTAAAATTTTTCATGCTGAACCTCTTCAGCACCTTCTCTATGTATAGCTTTTGTGACAAGCCAAGCATCCATTTAGGTTTATTCCTATAAATCTTTATTCTGAGAATATAGGATGCTTTTTCTAAGTCTTTCATAGAGAATTCTTTGAATAACCATCTTTTGACTATGGTCAGCATCAAAATATCATTCCCAATAAGGAGAATATCATCCACGTACAATACGAGGAAGATGATCGTACTCCCACTGACCCTCTTGTACACATAAGATTTCTCTTTATTTTTGATGAAATCAAATGATTTGATTGCCTCATTGAAATGATGGTTCCAACTCTGAGAAGCCTGCTTTAATACATATATGGACCTTTGCAACTTGCAGACTCTGTGATCACCATCATCGGACATGAAACCCATAGGCTGCTCCATATAGATATCTTCCTCAAGATATCTATTCGAAAAAGTAATTTTCATATCCATTTGTCTGATTTCATAATCATAATAAGCCGCAACAGCAAGCAAAATATGGATGGATTTTAACATAACTACGGATGAGAAAGTTTTCTGATAGTCAATTCCCTCACACTGACTATAGCCTTTTGCCACAAGCCTAGCTTTATAGGTTTTTACCTTACCATCGGTACCTATCTTCCTTTTGTAGATTCATTTACACCCAATAGGTATGATACCCTCAGGTGGATCTACTAAAGTTCAGACTTGATTTGAGTGTATCGAGTCATTTTCTGACTTCATAGCATCTAACCATTCCTCAGAATCGATGTCAGACATCGTCTTATCAAAGGTATTAGGATCATTACTATGACCCCTATCTTTCATAAGGAATATTTTTTTTTACTCCTCCATAAGCATATCCATGTACCTTTCAGGAAGTCAGAAGATCCTGCTAGATCTACGAGGTAGTAGAAGAACATCAACTACTAGCTCATGGACTTCGATGTTGGGAAATATATCCCAAAAGCTAATCGTCAAGCTGTTGACGGTTGAGCAACCTTGTATTGTAATTGATTTGTTAATAAATAAAATATATTTTTGATATTTTCATCATAAGTTTTCATCTTCTAATGAACTCCGTTGTTGTGATGAATTTCTTAAGACTATTTAGGTTCGATAAAGAGAGGATTTATCGATTAGTCCTTAAAACTGTTCATGACCAAATGATAGACGGTTAATAAAGATGATAGCTTCTATCGAGCATAGGTCACTGTAGGCCATACGGGTTGGTTGTCCTCTTAACCAAGAAGTGTGGAGACACTGGTATGACATACAGGTGAGATATAAGGGTACATCATCATTAAATATGACCAACTCTAGAGCATTCTACTATCAAGAATATCTCTGATGGGATATAGGTATAAGTGTCCCTTAGACCTGAGATTGCCTCAGTGACTTGCAAGCAACTCACTGTGCTTTGGTACTGGACTAACTGAATTTTTAATTCAGTGATGAAAGGCTTCTGGGCACAGTCAAGTACTTGCAAAGTCAGAGTGTGACCAAGATGGGATTGACCACTCCAAGAGTTGGAGAAGAATGAGTCACTGTATTTTAATTTAGCAAAATCTTGGCCAGGGTAATCCATCAGATGGATTTGATATTTTAAAATACAATGTGGACAACCTGATCAGAGTTGATAGTTGAACTCTGAGGTGTCTTATGAGCATTTTGGTCAAGGAGATGAATTATATGGAAACTATATCCGTATGGGTTCTAAAGATGTTGTTTTACACATTCGACCTATCCGACCATCGGGTACCATTGCTAGATGGTCACTTTGATTGGTACAAAAATTTATTTCTATACTACCGACTTAGATTCAGATCTATGAGATCACACACATTAGAGTTTATGATCCGATCAGATAGTTGATCAACAATTAAGATTCATTCTAGGGTTAAACAATCAATATGATTGACATTTAATCTAATACAAGTATTGTAGGAGGATCGATTAGCAATTTGATTGCTAATTGACTTAATTTGATTAAGCCAATGGGCTGAGATTAAGTCTAATTGAATATGATTTAATTAAATTTGATTTGGGCTTAATTGGATCAAGTTCAATTGGTTTATTGGATAAGCCAAGTGCAAAGAAAAACTTGTCCTGGTTCAATTAGGACTTGGGTCAACCTAATTTCTAATTTGATTAAAAAATTAAATCAGATATAAATCTAATTTAATCTGATTAAATTAAGTTTTTAATTAGATTAAGATTTATTTTAATTGGATTGATTTGATTTTAGTTTGATTTGGTTTGAGAAACCAGATTAGAACAAGACATAGATTGAATCCTAGTAAGACTAGGATTTCACCTTGCGCCAATTTAGCCCCCACTCCCACTCTCTCTTATCCCACGCCCACTCTTTTTTATTTTGTATGACAAAACCTCTCTCCCAAGGCTTCACACACATCCAAAACTTTCCTCTCTTTCTCTCTTATATGGAAAGTGGTTGTGGATCAAGTTAAAGTAGGAATTAGTTTGGATTTCAAATTCTATGAGATAGAGTTTTAGGAAACCAAAACTCTTTCCTTATGGCACTGATTTTATCCAAATTTTTTTTGAGATTTTTATAATTTTTAAAACACATAATATGTACCTTTTTCTGGTGGTCCATGCACAAAAAGAAAGAGGGGGCGCCCAAGAGTTGGGCGCCCCTTGTCTTGCCATGTTTGGATAACCCTTGACTAGGTATTTGACCTAGACAAGGACTCTATTATATCTCTCTATTTGAAATAAATTTTTTTTATAAAATTTTTGTAAAAAATATACAAAAAAGAGACCTTTGGGGTATGTAAAAATTAGGGAGAAAGAAGGTTGGGGCGTGGAGATACAATAAACACAAGACTAGGTGTCTAGGTGAGAGAAAAGAGAAGAAGAAGAGGATCTTCTTCTAGGGTTGCTGTGTTCACCTCTTCCCTTTCTCCATCTTGAGTTTTTTGAGAGTGTCATAGATCTAAAACTTCTTATCCTACTTCTCATCTTTAGAAGAGTCCTAATCAAGAAGGAGGCATCTGATCGACCATCGAAGAAGGATCAGCGCAGTACTAGTATACTATGCTGATTTTCTGGACCAGAACTTCTGATCGTGATTCATGGGCTCGTGTGGATGACTCCTAAAGGCTAAATACATGTGCGGCTCGCAACATCATCCTCAAGTCTGGATCAGCAAAGTTAGAATGTCTAACTTATAAGGTAATAGATCTGATCTATTATATTTTGCATATATTAGATGTAGTATAGAAACATGTTGATATGATCAACATATAGTTCTTGCTCTTTATATTTTAATTTTAATTTAATATCATATAATAATCATATAATAGGATCTTAGATTTAGGAATTTTTTAGTTTTATAAGATAAATTTTGATTTATTTTAGTCTTTCGCTGCCTGATCTTGAAAAAATTTCAAGATCTAATCCTGAAACCCTAGATCTGGTTCCTTCAATTGGTATCAGAGCCTAGATTATTTATTTCATGATTATTTATACATGCTTAGATTATTTCTTAGATTAGATCTAATTTATAATCTAATTATTAAATCTAAAATTAAAATTTTTAGATCAATCACGAACTGTAGGTTGTCCTGCTGTAAGGTTTATCCCTTACAGTGCAAAGGTTGTCCTAGTTTGTGTAGATCTATCTTTAATCATAAATTTATTAGATGTGATCTAATTTAAATTTATGATTTAATAGATTTAAAAAATATTTAAATCTAAAATAAAATCACTTTGTTAATAATTTTTGTGCAAAGAACCATCATATATTTGTCTGAGAAATTTATGCAGTTTAAAGTTGAAATTGTTTTAATTACATAAACCTGTTTAGATTAGATCTAAAGTAGTTTCATACTTATTTCACTTATATTTTGATTATAAATCAAATATGCAACTTGGTTGGTAGAACCATGTTGTAAAAATATTTTACAAATATAAAAATTATTTTTAAAAAGCCAAACTCCAACCCTCAGCTCGAAACTTAATTGAGAATTAAGAAGTTGTTTGATTAGGTTCTAGGATTGTGAATTGAAGAACCTAAGACACAAACCATAACACATTGGGTTAATGGGTTAGTGAGAATTAGGTTCATTAATTGGGTTAGACCTAAGTTTAGATTAAAGATAGATTTAATTAGAGAATTGACTAAATCTAATCAATTGTTGTCTTAGATTAGGTCAAGGATTCTCTAGATCAATTACAATAGTAGTAGTTGGTTAAGTCTATATCTTTAACGAGAATCAAATGGACTTGATTCTTGGCTAAGCGGTCTAGCACAAACTGTTAGATTGATCTAATCAAAACTAATTAAACCAGTTGGTGTCTAAAGTAAACCAGACTGATGGTTTTTAATTGGCAGCCCGCTTACCTGGCCATTTCTGATGGTATCTAAGGCAAGCTTTAGCAGACCCTCCTACCAATCGAACTTATCTGGCCTCTTGATAAAATTATATTTTGATCGGATCACTTGACTATTCGAGCTGACCCATGTCAACTAGGTAAATCAGTGTGACTGATTTAGGTTCTCCTAGACCAGCCCTTTTAATGGTCTCCCTTAAACTGACTTGGTGAAGCCAGTGGGAGGATCATGATAAGCTGGTTCATCTAATCTCCTTCTCTAAATCAATTAAATCTTCTAAATTTATTAGGTCCTTAAAATGAAATAGTTATGGTGATAACTAGATCATAGCCTCCCATTAAGTGGACGATAATGGGTCCATCAGTTGGATAATCATTGGAGGCCCAAAGGCCTGGTGCTTATCGGCTGATGGAATTGTCATTCATAATATGATTTCTTGACTGCATCTTTCTAAATGGTGGTTAGGTTAGCCAACCAAAGTTGGGCCTAATCATTCATTGGCTAGATGGGCCAAGTATGGTCATGTTAATGGTTGGACCTAACCAGACCTTTTCAATAGAGGCCAAAGCCTACTGATTACGGACTGAGGCAAAATTAAAATTACTAGAAATTATTTATAGAAATAATTGATTATGAACCTACCCTTAAATGTACATGGGTTGGCCAACCAAAGTTGGGCTTGTGTGCAGTCTAAATAGATTCTAGTACCCATTAAGGAATTAGGATAATTCCTTCTATTGGAGGTAGAGGCTATCAATTCGAATAAAATAGTGGGAGAAACTTTTTGATTAAAGTCTAAATATTTAGGTTTAATGAATCAATTATTAATTAGGTTATGATTTTTCTTTGTGTAGATATAGCCACTTCCCTATCGCTCCAATCATTATTAGACAATGATAAGTTGGTGGGATCGAACTTCGATAGCTGGTACCGAAAGTTGAAGATAGTCCTGGAGCATTAATGGATCCTATATTTGATAATGGATCCTGTACCTGAGGAGCCAGCTGCCAATGCACATGGAACAGTCAGAGACACTTACCAGAAGTGGCTCAGTGACCAGACCATGGTGTGCTGCATCATGCTGGCTGCCATGAGCAACGAGTTCAGTCACAAATTTGAGATGGCTCAGCCAAAGGACATGCTTCAAGTGTTGAAGGATGCTTTTGGCACACCCGATGATGTGGAGAGGCACAAGATTAGTTGTGCCATCTTTAATGCCAAAATATGGGATGGTGCCTCTGTCACTGATTATGTATTGTACATGATTGAGCTGATGGAGCATTTGAGCAACCTCGGCTTTCCCTTGCATGAGCAGCTTGGGAAAGATGCAATACTAAACTCACTGCCCATGTCTTATCTCCCATTCCTCACTCATTATAGAATGTCAAAGCCTGAAGTAAACTACCACGGGTTACTGGGGTTGCTTCAAAACTTTGAGAAGGATCACCAACTCCACAAGGAGTCGGTGAACTTAGTGGGAGGTTCGTCTTCTGGTTCTTGACCCTTTAAAAAAAGGAAGAAGAACAAGAAAAAGAAAGTGAAGAAGGTGCAAGTTCAGGCTGGGACATCTGTGCAGGGCCAGATCAGAAAGATCAAGCCTGATAAGAGTCAAGCTGAATGCTTCTTTTGCAAGAAGTGGGGGTACTGGAAGAGGAACTGTCCTCAGTACATTACCTCCCTGGATCCGAACAGACAGAGAAAGAAACAAGCTATTGCTGGGCAAGGTATTTATATGATATCTCCTTGCAATTTCTCCATTTGTGATATAACTGACTGGGTATTGGATATCGGTAGCCCTTACCATATTTGCAATTTGTTGCAGGGGTTGCAGGTCAGTAGGAGATTCGAGCAAGGTGAGAGGTTCCTAAACGTTGGACATGGAAGATCAGTTTCAGTTCTAGCATTAGGAATCTTGAAACTTGTATTTGAGTCCCATACTATTGTTCTTAATAATTATCATTTCTATCCCAGTTTCTTTTTAAATATTATTTCTGTAGGCCTTCTGGCCAAAAATGATTATGAAATTTCAATAAAGGAACAAGTTTGTAATATCATTATGAATGGTGTTACTATATTTTGTGGATATTTGAACAATGATGTGTATATGTTATCACAACCTGTTAACATAGTCTATTCTATTGGTAAGCATTCTAGATTAGATAGTGTATCAGATATCTACTTATGGCACTGTAGGCTAGGTTATATAAACAAGAACAGGATAAACAGGTTGACTCAAGAGGGAATCCTTGAAGTCAGTGATTGTGAATCACTTCCAACCTATGAGTCCTGTCTTCTTGGTAAAATGACCAAGTCACCTTTTACTGAAAAAGATGAGAGAGCTACTGAGCTCTTGGGCCTAGTACATACTGATGTATGTAGGCCCATGAGCACAAGTGTTAGAGGTAGATATTTCTACTACATCACTTTCACAGATGATCTATCCAGATATGGATATGTCTATCTGATGAAACATAAGTTGGATTCATTTGAAATATTCAAACGATTCTGAAGTGAAATAGAAAAATAAACTAGGAAGAGTATTAAAACTCTTCGATCTGACCAAGGAGGGGAATACCTTTTTGATGAGTTTCTCATATATCTAAGAGAGAATGGGATTCTCTCCTAATGAACTCCTCCAGGAACACCACAGCATAATGGTGTGTCTGAAAGGAGAAATCAGACTCTATTAGACATGGTCCGATCCATGATGGGTTTTGCCAGCTTATCGATACCTTTTGGGGATATGCACTCGAATCGACCTATTATCTATCAAATAGGATTCTAAATAAGTCTGTAACTAAGACTCCATATGAGATATGGACAGGGCGTAAGCCAGCACTTTCACACCTTAGGGTCTGGGGGTGTCTGGCCTATATCAAATGGTTAGTTACAGATAAACTCGAACCTAGGTCTGACAAATGCACATGCATAGGGTACCCCAAAGAGATCAAAGGATATTTTTTCTACCATACTGATAAATAGAAGGTGTTCGTCAGTCTTAAGGCAACCTTTTTAGAAAAAGAGTTCCTTGGTGAAAGAACCGTTGCCTCTAAGGTTGAACTTGATGAAGTTTAACAGGTAGAATGACTGACACCAATAGCTGAACTTGAGTCGGATTTGATTAGATTAGATTTGGAGCCCAATGTACTTGCACCATTAAGGCGATCCGATAGAGTACCATGTCAGTCAGACAAATACTATAGTTTCTTGATTCGAGACAGTGATCCCATCGAACTCGATGAGAACGATGAGGATTCGATCACCTATATGGATGCAATGCAGAGATCTGATTCTGAAAAATGGCTTGAAGTCATGAAATTCGAAATGGAGTCCATGAAGGTCAACGATGTATGGACATTGGTTGATCCACCTGAAGGGATTAAACCTATTGGGTGTAAATGGGTTTTTAAAAAGAAAAAAGACACAGACGAAAAGGTGGAGACCTATAGAGCCCGTCTGATTCTCAAGGGGTATCATCAACATTATGATATTAAGTATAATGAGATGTTCTCCCCTGTGGCAATGCTCCAATCCATTCGGATAATGCTTGCAATAGCTGCCCATTTAGATTATGAGATCTGACAGATGGATGTAAAGACAACTTTCCTGAATGGAGTGTTGATCGAAGAGTTGTATATGATACAACCTGAGGGGTTTACATCCACAGATGAGTCTAAGGTGTGCAAGCTTCAAAGATCTATTTATGGATTGAAGCAAGCTTCTCAGAGTTGGAACATGCATTTTGATAAGGTGATCAAAACATATGGCTTCGTTATGAACGGAGAAGAGCCCTGCATCTATAAATGGGCAAATGATCTAGTTGTGGTATTCTTTGTCTTGTACGTGGATAATATTCTCTTAATCAGAAATGACATTCCTGCACTACAAAGAATAAAAGTTTGATTGTCATCACAGTTCTCCATGAAGGACTTGGGTAAAGCATCCTACATCCTAGGGATGAAGATCTATAGGGATAGATCTAAAAGGATGCTTGGGTTATCCCAGTCTACGTACATAGACATTGTGCTGAAGAGGTTCAGTATGGAGAATTCCAAGAAGGGGTATCTATCGATAGGCCATGAAATTTTTCTCTCTAAGAAAGATTATCTGACAACTCCTGAAGAGAGAGCATATGAGTAGAGTCTCATATGCTTCGATCGTGGAATCTATCATATATGCCATGACATATATAAAGCCAGATGTAGCATACTCACTAGGAGTAGTGAGTAGATACCAATCTGATCTTGGAGAAAACCACTGGAAAGTGGTTAAAGCCATCCTTTAGTATTTGAGAAATACTAAGGACCAATGGTTGGTTTATGACGAGTCAGATCTAAAACTTGTGGGGTTCACAGACTTCAGCTTTCAATCTGACCATGATGTTAGTAGAAGCATGTTGGGTTATATCTTTACTTTGAATGGCGGAGCCATCTGCTGGAAGAGTTTCGAGTAGCATACTGTGGTAGACTCTATTTGTGAGGTGGAGTACATCGCAGCATCGGATGCTACGAAGAAAGCTGTGTGGCTGAAAAAATTCATCATCGAGCTCGGAGTAGCACCCTTCCTCGATGGTCTGGTCCTGCTCTACTGCGACAGTACTAGTGCCATAGCTCAGGTGAAGAAACCCAAAGCACACCAGTGGACGAAGCATATTTTGCGCTGCTTCCACCTGGTCTGAGAGATCGTGCATCGAGGTGATGTCGACCTTCAGAAGATCGATGGAAAGGAGAATCTGACTGACCCCTTCTTTAAAACCCTGGCAATAAAAGAGTTCGACAACCACAAGTCGAAGATAGGTATTAGATACTGTGCCGAGTGGCTTTAGGATAAGTAGTTGTTGGAAAATATGTCCCAAAAGACAATCATCAAGCTGTTGATGGTTGAGCAACCTTGTATTATAATTGATTTGTTAATAAATAAAATATATTTTTGATATTTTCATCATAAATTTTCACCTTCTAATGAACTCTGTTGTTGTGATGAAGTCCTTAAGACTATTTAGATTTGATAAAGAGAGGATTTATCGATTAGTCCTTAAAACTGTTCACGATCAAATGATAGGCTGTTAATAAGGACGACAACTTCTATCGAGCATAGGTCACTGTAGGCCATATGGATTGGTTGTCCTCTTAATCAAGGAGTGTGGAGACACTGGTATGACATACAGGTGAGATGTAAGGGTACATCATCATTGAACGTGACCAACTCCAGAGCATTCTGCTGTCGAGAATGTCTTTGATGGGATATAGGTATAAGTGTCTCTTAAGCCTAAAATCGCCTCAGTGATTTGCAAGCAACTCACCGTACTTTGATACTGGACTAACTAAATTTTTAATTCAGTGACGAAAGGCTTCTAGGGATAGTCAAGTACTTGTAAAGTTGGAGTGTGATCAAGATGGGATTGACCAGTCTAAGAGTTGGAGAAGAATGAGTCACTGTATTTCAATTTAGCAAAATCTTGGCCAGGATAATCCATCAAATGGATTTGATATCTTGAAATACAAAGTGGACAACCTGATCAGAGTTGACAGTTGAACTCTGAGGTATCCTATGAGCATTTTGGTCAAGGGAATGAATTATATGAAAACTATATCCGCATGGGTTCTAAGGATGTTGTTCTACACATTCGATCAATCCGACCGTCGGGTACCATTGCTAGATGGTCACTTTGATTGGTTTAAAAATTTATTTATATACTACCGACTTAGTTTTGGATCTATGAGGTCGCACACATTAGAGTTCATGATCCAATCGGATGGTTGATCAATGATTAAGAATCATTCTAGGGTTAAATGATCAATATGATTGACATTTAACCTAGTGCAAATATTATAGGAAGATCGATTAGCAATTTGATTGCTAATTGGCTTAATTTGATTAATCCAATGGGCTGGGATTAAGTCTAATTGAATATCATTTAATTAGATTTAGTTTGGGCTTAATTGGATCAAGTTCAATTGGTTTATTGGATAAGCCAAGTGCAAGAAAAAATTAGTCCTGGTTCAATTAGGACTTGGGTCAACCTAATTTCTAATTTGATTAAAAAATTAAATCTAATTTAAATTTAATTTAATCTAATTAAATTAAATTTTTAATTGGGTTAAGACCTATATTAATTGGGTTTATTTGGTTTTGGTTTGATTTGGTTTGAGAAACCAGATTGGAACAAGACATAGATTGAATCCTAGTAAGACTAGGATTTCACCTTGTGCCAATTTAGCCCCCACGCCCACTCTCTCTTATCCCATGCCCACTCTCTCTTATTTTGTGTGAAAAAACTTCTTTCCCAGATCTAAACACATGCCCAAAACTTTCCTCTCTTTCTCTCTTATATGAAAAGTGGTTGTGGATCAAGTCAAAGTAGGAATTAGTTCGGATTTCAAATTCTATGAGATAGAATTTTAGGAAATCAAAACTCTTTCTTTATGGCACTGATTTTATCTAAATTTTTTTTAAAATTTTTATAACTTTTATAGCACATAATATGTGCTCTTTGCTGGTGGTCTACATACAAAAAGAAAGAGGGGGCACCCAAGAGTTGGGTGCCCCTTGTCTTGCCATGTTTGGATAACCCTTGACTAGGTATTTGACCTAGACAAGGACTCTATCATATCTCTCTATTTAAAATAATTTTTTTCATAAAATTTTTGTGAAAAATAAAGAAAAGAGAGACCTTTGGGGCATGCAAAAATCAGAGAGAAAGAAGGTTGGGGCATGGAGATACAATAGACACAAGACTAGGTGTCTAGGTGAGAGAAAAGAGAAGAAGAAGAGGGTCTTCTTCTAAGGTTGCTGTGTTCACCTCTTCCCTTCCTCCATCTTGAATTTCCTGAGAGTGTCTCAGATCTAAAACTCCTTCTCCAACTTCTCATCTTTGGAAGAGTCCTAATCAAAAAGAAGGATGTTGGGTATAAAATACCCCCAGCCGAAGTTTGTAAAAGGCCGACCCTTCCAAGGCTTTTCCTGCTTCCGACCTTGTGTGGCGTCTTTCTTAACTCCCTCGACCGTCCGAGCTTCCATAATACCATCCGGACTTTTTCGATAATGAGCTTCCTCATTCATTTATCGGATTGCTCCAAACACCCTCTGAACTCTGCTATCAGCTGATTTTCTATGGTGATCGACTATTCTCCGAATCTCTTCCAAACTTCTTCCGGCCACGGACAACTCTACTCCGAACTTTGTTCGGACTTCATTAGTGTCTGAGCTTCTCCGACAATGGGATTTCTACAGTAACCAGACTCTATCCAAGTTTCTACGGTGGTCGACCACCTTCCGGATTCCAGTCGAACTCCCACAGTGGAGGGATCCCAGATGAATGTCGACAACGGAAGGGCTCCGCCAGCCAGATCTCTACTCCTAACTTCTACTGCAAACGGTCTACTCTAGATCTTTACTGTAAGTGAATTCCATCCGAGCCTTTACTGTAAATGAATTCCATCCGAGCCTCTACTGTAAACGAATTCCTTTCGAACTTCTATTACAGGCGGACTTCAGTCGAGCTTCTTCATAGCCGGATCCCAACCGAGCTCCTACAATGGACGGATCCCAGACGAGCTTCTACAATGGGATAGGCCCCACCGGTCAGGTCACCACTCTGAGCTTCCATGACAATCGATCTTCGATCGAGCCTCTACAACAAGCTGCCTCCTTTCAGCCTTCTGCAAGAACCAGACTCCGTCTGAACTTCCACAGTGGATGGATTCCGGACGAGCTCCTACAACAGATGGGCTCCAGCAGCTGGATTTCTACAACAACCGATCACCTTCGGTGTCTGCCGAACCTCCCCAGTCATCAGCCTTCAATAGCATCAGTCGGACTTCCACAATGCCATCCAGACTTCCATAGGATCCCCAGACTCCTCCAGCGGACGAACCTCCCCAACGTCATCCGAAGTCCACCGCCGACCGACCCTCCACCAGATTCTTCATGAAATCGGACTTCTCCGATGGATAATCTTCAGACAAGCTTCCACATCAGGCAAATCCCAGATGGACTTCTCTAGCAATTGGACTCCTATCAAACTTCACCAATAGAAAGTCTCTATCCGAGCTTCTACAGCAGATGACTCCTGCCTGTAGCATCAGCACCCGAGGCATCCGACAATAGTAGACTCGTCAGCAACCTCAAAAATATTCGAGCTTCTCCTAGATCGATGGGATAGAGAGCCATTCTGCTCCATCAGACATCCCAACCGAGCTCCAGCCGACAGATCCGAACTCTCTGGCAAGTCACGACAATGGCCACTACCCTACTCCACTCTCTGCAACGGATTTCGTGTGGCTCCACCACTCTCTGGTAAGTCGCGACAACGGACACCACTCCACTCTCCCGGCTCTACCACTCTCTGGCAAGTCATGACAACGAACGCCACTCCACTCTCCGTAACAAACTCCATGTGGCCCTGAACGATCTTTGATGCCACTACTCTCCGTAACAAACTCCATGCGGCTCTGAACGGCCCACTACCAGGCGATTACAGATGTTGCTGTCAATCAGTTACGCTCTCCGTCTATAAAAAGGGACCCCCAGATACGTTCTTCTCTAAGCTCTAAACTCTATCTCGAAACTCTACTAAAATTCTCACTCGAGCACTCCATTTCTGTTGAAGCAGAGTACTGACTTGAGCGTCGGAGGGTCTTGTCGGAGCACCTCCAACTCCGGTTTAGACTTTTCTTGCAGGTCCCGATGGCGGCCGCGGTCATCTCAACTCCAGCAACTCTGGCTTTGATGGAATTCTGTACCAATAGAATTGATGCTAGAGGAAGGGGCTGTGTCTTCGCAGTACCCTTGTTCTTAAAGGAGTGCTCAACAAAACCATCTCTGGTCATCTTCCTCGACATCCTCTTCTCCTTTTTCTTCTAGATCTCCACCTAATGTCTCCCCGAAAGGCATCCACCAGGCGATCCATAACCTCTGCGGCCAAATCTCAGTGAGCTCTGCAAGATCCAGCCTCACCTCCAGTTTCCCAGGCTCCACCTCCTCCTCCGGCAACAGTGGTCGGCATGTAGCATTCGACCTGCTGGTTCAGCAGGTCAGAGGCCTCACCGAAGCAGTGCAGCCCATGCAGCAGCAGCAGCAACAGCCACAGGCGTCAGTGCGGTTGGAAAGAGCATCGTCGGAGTTCCAAAATTTGGTAGTAAGGCGGGCCACTTGGGCCAGTCGCCCTGTCTTCCTCGAAAAGGAGAATCCGAGGGTGGAGAGCCCTCAATTTGATCACGATTCCACTCCCGGAGGATCCCTACCTCCATTCTGTCAGAAGACCCTCGAGACTCGCAGTCGAGAGGACCTCCTGGATCAAAGGCTCCAGGAGATGAACTGGCGGATCGAAGAGCTCTGCCATGCTCCCTCTACTTATGGTCATCAACATCATCTCTGGAGGGCCCCGGAGGGGAGCGACCAGTGGATCGGTTGGACCGCTCAAGCGGCAAAGAACTGAAGGATCTATAACCCTTACTGAAGAAGACGTCCGGGAGATCTAATTCTCCTATAATGATGCGATTGTAGTTTCTTTAAATATTGCTGATCATGACGTATGCCGCATTCTTGTTGATAGTGGAAGCTCGGCCAATATTTTGTTTTACGATGCATTCTCAAAAATATCCATCCCTAATGGTCGGTTGGGGCCGATTAGCTCCCCGTTGGTAGGGTTTACTAGCGATGTTGTGCCAGTGGAGGGAGTAATAACTTTGACTGTACTGGCAGGTCGGTATTCGAAGCAATCTAGAGTGCTAGTGGATTTCCTGGTAGTGAGGGCATCGTCCGCCTACAACACAATCCTCGGCCGACCTGGCCTCAATGCCCTCCGAGCTGTAGTATCGACCTACCATTTGAAATTGAAATTTTCTATTAGCCAGGGGTTTGGAGAAGTTAGAGGAGATCAAGCCTTGGCAAGACATTGGTATAATATAGCCTTACAAAGAAGTGGTCAGCCTGACCCCTGTCCGGTTGATGGATTGGACACCCACGATGACCTGACTGAAGAACGGGGTAAGCCAATAGAAGATCTTGTCTCAATTCCTTTGAATGATGGGAATGAAGAGCACATGGTGAAGATCGACTACAACTTGGGGAAAGAGGTGTGGACACAGCTTATCAATTTTCTATAAAAGAATGCCGATGTTTTTGCTTAGGCTCCAATGGATATGCCAGGGATCGATGCTGAAGTTATGGAGCACCACTTGGCTGTTGATCCCAGACTCTGACCGACGAAGGAAAAAGTCTGAAGTCATGCACCGAAAAGACAAATGGCAATAGCTGAGGAAGTTGATAAACTCCTGAAAGCTGGGTTCATCAGAGAGATCAACTATCCGAGCTGGGTTTCCAATGTGGTCCTGGTTAAGAAGGCGAACGGTAAATGGAGGATGTGCATAGACTTCAAAAAGCTGAATAAAGCCTGCCCGAAGGACAGTTACCCCCTGTCTAGAATCGACCAATTGGTGGATGCAACCTCGGGCCATGAGCTTCTTACTTTCATGGATGCATTCTCTGGCTACAATCAAATCAGGATGGTGCCAGAGGATGAAGAAAAAACTGCTTTTATTACTAACCGTGGCCTTTATTGTTACAGGGTCATGCCTTTTGGCCTAAAAAATGCAGGGGCGACCTATCAACGGCTGGTAAACAAGATCTTCAAAGAGCAAATCGGCTGCAACATGGAGGTCTACGTGGATGATATGCTCGTAAAAAGCAAATCCTCGATGAACCACGTTGCCAACCTTGAGGAGACCTTCAGTGCCCTTCGAAAATACAAGTTGAAGCTGAACCCAGCTAAGTGTGCTTTTGGAGTAACCTCAGAAAAATTCTTGGGCTTTATGGTATTGGGGTGCGGGATCAAAGCAAATCCGAAAAAGATTCAGGAAATGACTGCTCTGAAGTCAATAAAGGAAGTTCAGCACCTTACTGGAAGAGTAGCGGCTCTAAATCGCTTAGTCTCAAGATCGGCCGAACAGTGTCTATCTTTCTTTCAGACTCTCAAGCAGTCGAAGAACTTCTGTTGGACCATTGGATGTCAGCAAGCATTCGAAGAATTGAAGAACTACCTCAGCTCACCTCCACTATTGGCAAAGCCCGAGCCTGGAGAGGAGTTGTTCTTGTACCTGGCGGTCTCCCCTGTGGCCCTCATAGCAGTTCTGATTAAGGAAGAAGCAAAAAATCAATGACCGATCTACTACATAAGCTGAGTATTGAGAGACGCCGAAATCAGGTATACTAAGTTAGAGAAACTAACTTATGCCTTGTTGATTGCAGCTCGAAGGCTCTGACCTTACTTTCAAGGACACACCATAACACTGCTCATCGACCAGCCGATTAAGGCGGTTCTGCATCGAGCGGATACCTCTGGAAGGATAGCAAAGTGGACAGTCGAGCTCACAGAGTTCGACATCGACTATCAACCTCAGTCGACAATAAAAGCTCAGATATTAACGGACTTCATGGTGGAATGCACTATCCTGAAAGAGACCGAACTTGGACGAGATGAAGCCGACAGCCCAGGGCCCCAGCCAAACTCTCCTAAAGAAAGAACAGATCTCCTTGATAGTTTTTGGGCCCTCTACGTGGACGGTTCCTCCAACATGTCAAGCGCAGGCGCAGGCCTAATCTTGATCAATCCAGATGGAATTATCGTGGAGTATGTGATAAACACTTAATTTAAGTCATTTAAAGCAGAAAATTATATTTAATTTATTTTATTTATTAAAAATTTGATGCTTCTTTTTATATTTTACAGGAAAGGGATCGTCGATACAAAGAGTCCGATTCGCAGATCAAAAAGACTCAAGTTTGAAGAAAATTGAACTTAAAATAAAATTAAAATAAAAGAAAGATGCATACGGTATTATAGAAAATGAAGATACTATGCAAGGAACCCAAAAAGGATATAGGCATCATTTTAAAGAAACAAAAGTTTCTTTTTGTAATCAAAAAGCCTAACAGTGCGAGCACGCGGCAGTGCGGGTGCAGGTGCATGGCAGTGTGGGTGTGGGCGCGCGGGCACGGGCACGCGGCAGTGCGGGTGCAGGCACGCGGCAGTGCGGGTGCGGTGCGCGGCATGGCGGGTTCGCGGGGTGTTATGCTGGTAGACACAGTGGCGAACAGACGCTCATGATAGCAGATGGATCTAAAAATTAAAGGAAAAAATATAATATTTGGAAATACTTCAAGAGGAAGAATTTATATTTTCTTTATCTGCTTGTGATCTTTCCATCTCATCCATCCATCTTTTAGTCCTTAGTATTTTCTTTAGTCCCACATCTGAAAACCATGTAAAACTCATCCCTCCTAACACCTATAAAAAAGCTCTTGTACTCCCATTTGAGGATTATCCCAAAAATCCTTCTAGAGCCTTGCATAGAGGAAGAGAAAGGGACTACTCCATGAGCAGCTAGGCTAGCAGTCTCGGATGTGGAAAAAAAATTTTATAACGACACAGAGTGGGTTTATTGTTCTAAACTTTCTTGTATTTTTTTATATGCAGTAAAGATTATGCTTTTTATTTAAATCATCATAAGTTCTTTATTTGCTCTCTTTCATATGCTTTTATTTATGCTTTCCTGTTAGATTAATATTAGGAACAACTTTTACTTTTTGGAGATGCGCCGTGATCTACAGGTATGGGGCGTGTCGAGAAAAGAAGAGTTGTTTACCTAGTACTTTTCGGAGATGCACCGTGTTCTATAGGTATGGAGTGTGCCGAGGAAAGATAGATATTTTTTCTAAGATTAATCGCATCTATTTAATTAAAAAAAAAAGAGATACAACTCTACTAGTGCAAAATTAATTCAAAACTCTGGAGATCTTTATTTTTTAATTACATAAATTTTAAGATAATTTATTTTCTAAATCAAAACAACACTTCTTTTTTTTATTTTTCAATCTCAACTTAGCCCAAGGTCCCTGAGGATACGATCTTGACTCATCCTACCTACGTAGTGAGTAGAGTTATTTTTGGTGCTATCAACGACTACGCATCAAATTTTGGCACCATTGCCGGGGATCTTGGCACGGTTGAATTAAAAAAAAAAAGCCACTGATATTTCATAACACTTAACTAAAATAGCGTAACCTCAAATATAAAAATTTCTAACTTGATTGGACTTCTTGTTTCTTTGCATTGCATCTCCATAATTAACTTTAAGGGCGCAACCCAGTAACTAAGATAAGGTGGGGATTTGATCATCCTTTCTTAGCCCACAAATCACTCTCTTGCATTTGCATAACCTAGACCTTAATCTAAAATTAATTAGACGTTGACCCCTAAAGATTTTGAGCTCATTAGGACAAGTGACCCTGAGAGTTGAACCGATTAGACTTTGTTGCCCAGCTATGCAACCCAAGAGGGGGGGGGGTGAATTGGGTTTTTAAAAATTTTAAGCTCAACTAATTGCTTATGAAAAGTATTTGTTAAAAGCTTGTTGAATGAGAAGAAAGACTTTAAATCAAGATTAATTACCTAAAGCAAGAATGCAAGGATATAATAAAGAAATAAAGTGAAACAATAAAGCACACCACAAACACAAAGATTTATAGTGGTTCGGTGCCAACCTTGCACCTACATCCACTCCCCAAGCTCCTACTTGGGAATTTCAATCCACTATACTTGTATTCAACCCGAATACAAACATCGGAAACTCCGACACTAGCTATCCCAAGCTAGTCCACTTGTTTCCCGGATACAAGCCAACCCAAAACACTCCGATTTCAGGTTCGGATCAACCTTCTCTTATTTTGGAAACCCTCCAAAAACAAGAACAATTACTCACAAAGAGTAAGACAGTTTAGAGCATAAATAAGTACAAGAATAGCTCCTTAAATGAGCGAATATAACAATAAAAATACTTTACTCAAATGAAGAATCCCCTTTTGGATTTTTTCAAGGTGGATGAATGCTTGAAAAGAAGATGAACTTGATTGAAGACTTCTTGAAGGCTTTGAAAGAGCTCTTGATCAAGGTTGATCAGTTGGCTTGAAAAACCCTCTCTTTGAATGCTCTTGAATGCCCTTTTGAACACTCTTGCTTTTCTCTTTCACAATCTCTCGTGTATATTGTAGATCTCTTGTCTCTCTTGTGTGGATTGTGGATCCCCTCTCTTTTTCTTTTGTGTATTTCATTGATCTCCTCGTGTATATTTTGGATCTCTGTATTTCTCATGTATTTTCTCCTTTTGAAACCTTTTATAGCATTAAGAAACAAGGAAAAACATTTTTGATAGAAAAAGAGCCATTAGAGCATTTTAAGGGAGCATAAAAGGCAATTAAAATGGGCAAAAAACTAGCCGTTGCGGACGATTTCCGTCGCAGGGGTCGACTCATGAGTCGACTCATGCTTCAGGGGTCGACTCATGAATCGACCTCTGTTGCAAAGACCAGAGATTTGGTTTCTGGATTTTTTTTGGCCCAAATCAGCAGAGGTCGACTCATGAGTCGACTCATGCCTTGTGGGTCGACTCATGAGTCGACTCACAGGTTGTCCCAAGCTAAAAATCCAGCGTGCCAAGAGAAATTTTTGCGTGCCAATCAGCTCATTGTTCCATGAGTTGACTCATGAGTCGACTCATGCACTTCAAACCTTCATAACTTCAAAAATATAAGTCCAAAAACAATAAAATTTTCACCAATAGATTACAAATCATTTGTTCTACCAAATGATACTATCAAATCAGGATTTTAATAAAATTATGATTTTGCCCCTGAAGAGCATAAAGACTTTTTTAATTTAAAATATTTGTATCCCTTCAATCTGCTTTGTAATCATCAAAATCAATCTAGGAGCAACAATCTTCCCCTTTTTGATGATGACAAAACACTTGAACAAAAGCATTTATGTGAATGCATTAATTTCAAAAGAATGCATTATAGGTGTATATGCTTGAAAAAAAAATATGATTCTTTTGGCATGTGATGTAAATGGTCATATGCAAAAATAGTTTATCCATTTTCTTTAAAGATTTGAAGATATGCTCATTGGATTATGTGATTTTGGTGTTAGAGCAGAAAACTTATTTTTATTATCAGAGCAAGAGAAAAATAAATTTTGCAATGTATCTGAGCAAGAAAAATAATTTTACAATGTTATCAGAAAAAATTTTACAATGTATCAGAGAAAATTTTACAATGTATCAGAGCAAATTTTATAATGTATCAGAGCAAGTTAAAAAAAATTTTAAGATGTATCAGAGTAAGTTAAAAAAAAATTTTAAGATGTATCAGAGTAAGTTAAATTTCTTAAGATGTATCAAGGTAAATAAAATTTCAAAAGATGTATCAGAGCAAGTTGGAATTTTGAAGTATATCAGAGTATATTTAAATTTTTAAAGCAAATCAGAGCATATGTAAAGAAGTAATTTAAAAGTTACTTATTTGCATTGTACTTAGCATTGTACTTTTGATATTTTTCTTTAAATTCATTCATTAATTTTTCATAATTTGTAGTTTTGCTTTTGATGGGTTGCTTTTTAATTGCTCATAATTTATGGTTTTGCTTTTGATGGATGGTTGCTTTTTTTTTTCTTTAATGCTTTTTGTTTAATTTGTTTAATTTCTCCCCCTTTTTGACATCATCAAACATGGTTAACTCCTTTTTCTGAAACATTCTTTAATTTCTCCCCCTTTACGATTTATCACAGATGTTTGCTCCCCCTTAATACAGCAATTATTAACAACAAACAACAACAAAGAGAAGACAATATTTCAACAAGGAGAATATATATAACCAAAATATGATCGTCATCATTACAAAAGGTAGAAATATAAGTAAAAGATGATACCATAAAACCATAATTGTTTCAATACATAGTTCTTAATATAAAAGTCAACCAGCCAATTTGTCAATACATGGCCCCAAAATACAGATCCTAGAACAAGACACTAACACCTAGGATCTAGTAATGATCATGAGAAGTCATGGATCGGAGTCATCAGATATGGGATGAGAAGCTGATAGATCAGAAGTGCGTCCTCTACCCCGTCTGCCTCTGGCACGAGCAGGAGAGCGAGATGAACTGGGTGGCTGAGAACGCTGAGAGGCTAAGGACTGAACAGAAAGGGTGAGTCTGATGGAATCAAGTACGTTCAGTGCTCTAGAAACAGACTGAAGTAGAGCAGTGAACTGAGTGGTTGCATGCTCACTCGATCCTCGGATCTCTTTCCTCAGTAACTCATATCCACCCTCCAGTGCTCCTCTGAGCCTGCCAGCCTCTACAGTGAGGTCTGTGACCTCAATAGTGGACTCCTGTGGCTGAGGATGGGCCAAAGCAAGGACTTGCCCCTGCAAGTCAAGAACTCTGCCAGTCAGTCTCCAGACGGTGTCCTCAAGCTGCTGAATCCGGATGGACTGATCTGATATCATCTGAAACATAGTGGATATGTTGGGAGTCATGGTCTGATCAGAAGAAGTGGCTCCTGGTGCAAAAGTAGTACTGCTCCACTGACTAGACAGCAAAGAAGCCACACGCTGTGATATCTGCTCGATCTGATCGTCAGCCAGTCTGAACTTTGATTGAGGTGCTCTGCTCTCTGGCTGATACACTGGTGTGGGCATCTTAGTAAACTCTGAAGGGCCAGCCTCTGTATCAGGAATGAACTGGATATTTGGTGATGCTGCCCTGAAGTCATGGACAGGAGATGATGGATCTTCTTCTTCAGCTCTGTCTACAGTTCTGTCTTCAGCTCTCTCTTCAGCTCTCTCCTCAGCTCTTTCTTCAGAGCTCTTGATCCAACCACCATCAGTCTTTGTAAATCCCATTCGGTGCAGGGTGTGTTGGTTGAAAGTATCCACATGAGATAGCTTAGTAGATGCCTCCCCCTCACAGCTAACTCCAAACCTCCTAAATACTCTAGTAAGGGCCATACCATAAGGCAAGTGTGCCTTGGATCTGTTCAGAGTTTCTCTCATGGCCTCTATCATAAGTGCAGGGAGGTTCAGGGGGGTCTGAGTGATGACATGAAACATGATACAAACATCTCTGCTGGAAAGTAAATCATGCCTACCACTCCTAGGAAAGAAAAGCTTCGTTACCATCTGATGTAGGATCCTCATCTCAATTGACAAAATCTTTGCTTCCAATTTATTTAAACTTCCTGAGTAAGTTCCCCCTAGTATAACACTGATCCCCTCTTCTTTTACTGGGAGTTTCATATAAGAGTAACCCTCACTAGGCAACTGAAGTATTTCTCCCAATATACTAGAATCCAAGCAAATATCAATACCCTTGACTGTTGAAGTCACTGACCCATTTTCATAATGTAGATTCTGGTAGAATTATCTAACTAGGTCAACATAGGTGACTTCCTTAAGGGAGCAGTAGAAACCCCATCCTTGGTTTTTAATCTTGGTTGCAAATGTAAAACCCTCTTTTTCAAAGAACCGAAAATCTATATTCTTCCCGGTTCCAACTTTTCTATCAGATAGAGGATTCTTACTGGGGCTTAGGGAGGATTGAGGGGGACCTTGAGCAGATACTGAAACTGGAGTGGGAGCAGTGGAAGACTGAGCAGCTTGTCTTTTCTTTCGGACATTTTCTTCAAGCTCACGGACTGACTTTCTTCTTTGGGGAAGCTTCATCTTCGGAGCCATATTCACTACAGTAGCAGGCAAGGAGACTTGGAGGAATAAGTGAATGAGTGGAGAAGGGATCACAAGAGAGTGAAGAGGGATTTTGGTGGAGAAAAGAGGTGGATTTGGGAAGAACGGTGGAGTGCTAGGGCACGCTCCAACCGTGCCAAACAATGGGAGAAAGCACAAAAATTCCTTTCCAAGGTGGCGATTTTTGGTGGAGAGGAGGAGGGAGAAGTGCCTCGAGCTAGATCCTTGGATTTGGAGCAAAAGGAAATGGAGAAGTCGGCTTTTGGAAGGAGGAAGATGAAAAGATGAGTTGTCTCACGAACAGGGTCCCTTATAAAAACAATGAGCCCGTGGGAAGTTTGAGGAAATAACAAGTTTGCCATTGAGTCGACTCATGGGGGTCGACTCATGAAGTTCAAAAATTCAAAAAAATATGAATAAATTCCAGAAAAATTTGAAATTTTGGGAGAAGGAGTTTTGCTCAAAGATAAGTTTTTAGAATGATAAATTTGAGCTTTTGGGACCAGGATAGATGTTGAAAATTGAGCTCTAAGAATTTTTGACATCAATTCTTGGAAATTGAGAAAAATTTAGGCATATGGATCTAGAATTCCTAGATTTCTTCTAATTTCACAGAATCTATCCTCACTAAGGGCCTTTGTAAAGATATCAGCTAATTGATTTTCAGTGCAAATATATTCAAGAATTATATTTTTGTTTTGAACATGTTCTCTTATAAAATGATGTCTTATTTCAATATGTTTGGATCTTGAGTGTTGAATTGGATTTTTAGATAGATTTATGGCACTTGTGTTGTCACATCTTATTGGTGTTTCATTAAGTTTGATTCCAAAGTCTTCGAGTTGTTGCTTAATCCACAAGATTTGAGCACAACAACTTCCGACTGCAATGTATTCGGCCTCAGCCGTAGACAGTGCCACCGAATTTTGTTTCTTGCTAAACCATGAGATTAGGTTAACTCCAAGAAATTGGCAAGTTCCACTTGTACTTTTTCTATCTAATTTGCATCCAGCAAAATCAGCATCTGAATATCCTAATAAATCAATTTGTGAGTCCTTAGAGTACCATAACCCTAGAGTTTGAGTACCATTTAAGTATCTAAAGATTCTTTTAACAGCATTCAAATGAGATTCTTTAGGATTAGATTGATATCTAGCACATAAACAAACACTAAACATGATATCAGACCTACTTGCAGTTAAATATAATAATGAGCCAATCATACCTCTATAGTATTTTAAGTCTACACATTTACCTTCATCATCTTTGTCAAGCTTACATGAGGGACTCATTGGTGTGCCAATTGGTTTGCAGTTCTCCATTCCAAATCTTTTGAGTAGTTCCTTGGTGTACTTGCTTTGGGTGATGGAGATTCCCTCTTTTGATTGTTTGATTTGGAGTCCGAGGAAGAAGGTGAGTTCTCCCATCATGCTCATCTCGAACTCCTCCTACATAAGCTTAGCAAAGTCTTGACAAAGGGATTCATTAGTAGATCCAAAAATTATGTCATCAACATAAATTTATATAACTAGCATATCATTTTGATTTCTTTTAATAAAGAGGGTTGTATCTACATTACCTCTTGAAAAACCATTATTTAGTAGAAATTTGCTTAGCCTATCATACCATGCTCTAGGTGCTTGTTTTAATCCATATAAAGCTTTGTTTAATCTAAAGACATGATTAGGAAAAGCATGATTTTCAAATCCAGGGGGTTGTTCTACATATACTTCTTCAGCAATATATCCATTTAAAAATGCACTTTTAACATCCATTTGAAATAATTTGAATTTCATAAAGCAAGCATATGCAAGTAGAAGTCTAATAGCTTCTAATCTAGCAACAGGTGCAAAGGTTTCATCAAAATCAATTCCTTCTTCTTGATTATATTCCTTAGCAACCAGTCTTGCTTTATTTCTAATTACATTACCATGCTCATCTAATTTGTTTCTAAAGACCCATTTTGTGCCAATTATTGAATAATTTTTAGGTCTTGATACTAAGGTCCAAACATTATTTCTTTCAAATTGATTAAGTTCCTCTTGCATTGCATTAATCCAATTATGATCATTTTCAGCTTCTTCAAAAGTTTTAGGTTCAAGATGAGATACAAAAGCACAATGATTAACTACATCTCTAAGTGAAGAACGGGTTTTTACCCCATGCATAGGATCACCAATAATTAACTCCTTAGGGTGGTTGTGAACATACCTCCATTCCTTGGGTAGGTCATTTGTACCTTGAGATTGTTCTTGAATTTCTTCACCTCTCTCATCTTGTTTGTCTTCTTGATCCTTGTCTTCTGGAGTTGCTGAATCTTTCAGAGTGATCTCCTTCATACCTTCTATTAGTGGATCTGCATCATCAACATCCTCATTCTTTCTTGAAGGAAGATCGTTAGATTCATCAAAAACAACATGTATGGACTCCTCAACTACTAAAGTTCTTTTGTTGAAAACTCTAAATGTTTTACTAGTGGAGGAGTAACCTAGAAAGATTGCTTCATCTGATTTTGCATCAAATTTACCTAGTTTTTCTTTGCCATTATTTAATACAAAACATCGGCAACCAAAAATATAAAAATATGCGATATTTGGTTTTCTTCCTTTCCAAAGTTCATAGGGGGTTTTCTTTAAAAATTGTCTAATCAAAGCACGATTTAAAATGTAACATGCTGTGTTAATTGCTTCCACCCAAAAATATCTTGGAAGGTTGCTTTCACAAAGCATCGTATGGGCCATTTCTTCTAAGGTTCTGTTTTTCCTTTCAACTACCCCATTCTGTTGGGGTGTCCTAGGAGCAGAGAAGTTATGGCCAATTCCATTTTCATCACAAAAATTTTCAAAGTCTTGATTTTCAAATTCAGTTCCATGATCACTTCTAATATTTTGAATTGAAAATCCTTTTTCATTAGTGACTTTTCGGTGAAATTTAGTGAAAATATGAAAAGTTTCATTTTTGTGTGCCAAAAAGAAAACCCAAGTAAAACGAGAGTAATCATCTATAATTACAAAGCCATATCATTTTCCTCCTAGACTAGTGGTTCTAGTTGGTCCAAATAAGTCCATATGTAAGAGCTCTAAAGGTCTAGAAGTTGAAACAGTATTTTTGAATTTAAATGAAACTCTAGTTTGTTTACCTAATTGGCATGCATCACAAATTCTATCCTTTTCAAAATTCAGTTTTGGCAAACCAAGAACTAATTCTTTCTTAATTAATTTTGACAGAGAATGCATGCTAATATGTGCAAGTCTACGATGCCACAGCCAACTAGTCTCATTAACTTTAGCATTTAAGGATACTAGGCATTGCATGTCTAATTTGGCTAAATCATTTAAATCTACCATATAAACATTGCCATGCCTATGTCTTATAAATTTAATGCCATCGTTAATAGGACTAGTCACAATGCAAACAGATGATTCAAAAACAACTTTATACCCTTTATCACAAAATTGACTAATGCTAAGTAAGTTATGCTTTAAACTTTTAACTAACAAAATATTTTCAATGTATTTGGAAGGAGTGATACCAATGTTACCTATCCCGATGATCTTTCCTTTGCCATTATCTCCAAAGGTGACCATCCCTCCATCCTTAGCATCAAGCGTGATGAATTGTGATTCATCACCAGTCATGTGTCTCGAGCATCCACTGTCAAGATACCATTTCCTGTTTCCTCCTTGGGATGCTAGACACACCTGCAAGCAAAGGTCAAGTTTCTGTCTTAGGTACCCAAGCTTTCTTGGGTCCTTTTAGGTTAGTCAAAATGGTTCCTTTTGGAACCCATATTTTCTTTATAGTTGTGTTTGCAGATTTGTTAATAAGGCATGTGTATGATTTATGTCCTATTCTACCACATTTGAAACAAGTAATATTTGTAGACTTGTTACTTGAATAATTTACATAAATATTCTTCAAAAATTTTTGTTTCTTCAAGGGGTTATACCCAAGTCCAGCCTTATCATATACAGCTTTTTGATTATCAAGAATCATATTTAGTTTGTTTGAACTTAAGGTGAACTTATCTACTATAGGTTTCAGCTTGTTAATTTCATTCTTTAAGCTTTGATTTTCTTGAATGAAGGTGAAATTTTCAATTGAAAGGTTTTCAGCTTGTTTCACTAAGGACTGATTTTCCAATTTCAGTTCTTTATTTTTCATCCCTAGTTTCTTTAATTCATCAATTAAATCATAGAATGCTTCATGCAATTCTTCAAATGTAAATTCTCTAGGGGATTCAGAAGTTACCTCATTTTCGTGTGCCATAAGGCACAGGTTGGCTTGTTCTGTTGAGGTTTCCTCATCGGAGCTTGAGTCATCACTCGCACTCCAAGTCGCCATCATTGCTTTCTTTTTGAACTTTTTGGGACCTTTCTTCAGTTGTGGACATTCGAATTTGAAATGTCCCGGCTTCTTGCACTCGTAGCATATAAGGGGTTGATCTTTCTCTTTCTCTTTGCTTTGTTCCCCTTTTGTGAATGACTTCTTTTTCATTCCCTATTTTCTTTTTCTTAGAAACTTCTTAAATCTCTGGGTGATGAGTGCCATCTCTTCATCCTGTTCTTCATCTTCAGTGTCATCCGTTTCATCATCAGGCGAAGCTGTGGATTTGAGGGCAATGGTTCTTTTCTTTTTGACTTCATCCTCTTGATGTTGCTTCATGCTAAGTTCATGAGTCATCAAGGATCCAAGAAGCTCTTCTAGAGGTAGAGTGTTCAAGTCTTTTGCTTCTTGGATGGCAGTCACCTTGGCTTCCCAAGTTCTTGGCAATGACCTGAGAATCTTCCTTACAAGCTCACTGTTAGTATAAGATTTGTCAAGACTCTTCAAACCATTAATTATATCAGTAAAATGAGTAAACATAGCAGTTATGGACTCATCATGCTCCATTTTAAACAATTCATATTTATGCACAAGCATGTTTATTTTAGACTCTTTTACTTGATTTGTTCCCTCATGGGTTATTTCTAACCTATCCCATATTTCTTTAGCAGATGCACAAGTAGAAATACGATTAAATTCATTTGCATCTAGTGCACAATAAAGAACATTCATCGCTTTAGCATTTAATTGTGCCAATTTCTTATCAACCTCATCCCATTCTTTCTCGGGTTTGGTTGACTCCTCACCATCTATAATCTTGGTGAGTGTGTAAGGACCGTTCACTATGATACTCCACATATCATAGTCGTGTGCTTGTATGAATATCTTCATCCGAGCTTTCCAATAGGTGTAATTAGACCCATTGAAAAGTGGAGGTCGGTTTGTAGATTGCCCCTCGGCTAGAGAAGTACCGACATGGGTTGCCATAGATCTTTGGCTCTTTGATTGTTAGATCAAAGAAGGGCTAGAGCACCGGGCTCTGATACCACTTGTTGGCCATCTATGCAACCCAAGAGGGGGGGGTGAATTGGGTTTTTAAAAATTTTAAGCTCAACTAATTGCTTATGAAAAGTATTTGTTAAAAGCTTGTTGAATGAGAAGAAAGACTTTAAATCAAGATTAATTACCTAAAGCAAGAATGCAAGGATATAATAAAGAAATAAAGTGAAACAATAAAGCACACCACAAACACAAGGATTTATAGTGGTTCGGTGCCAACCTTGCACCTACATCCACTCCCCAAGCTCCTACTTGAGAATTTCAATCCACTATACTTGTATTTAATCCGAATACAAACGTCGAAAACTCCGACACTAGCTATCCCAAGCTAGTCCACTTATTTTCCGGGTACAAGCCAACCCAAAACACTCCAATTTCAGGTTCGGATCAACCTTCCCTTGTTTTGGAAACTCTCCAAAAGCAAGAACAATTACTCACAAAGAGTAAGACAGTTTAGAGCATAAATAAGTACAAGAATAGCTCCTTAAATGAGCGAATATAATAATAAAAATACTTTACTCAAATGAAGAATCCCCTTTTGGATTTTCTCAAGGTGGATGAATGCTTGAGAAGAAGATGAACTTGATTGAAGACTTCTTGAAGGCTTTGAAAGAGCTCTTGATCAAGGTTGATCAGTTGGCTTGAAAAACCCTCTCTTTGAATGCTCTTGAATGCCCTTTTGAACACTCTTGCTTTTCTCTTTCACAATCTCTCGTGTATATTGTAGATCTCTTGTCTCTCTCGTGTGGATTGTGGATCCCCTCTCTTTTTCTTTTGTGTATTTCGTTGATCTCCTCGTGTATATTTTGGATCTCTGTATTTCTCATGTATTTTCTCCTTTTGAAACCTTTTATAGCATTAAGAAACAAGGAAAAACATTTTTGGCAGAAAAAGAGCCGTTAGAGCATTTTAAGGGAGCATAAAAGGCAATTAAAACGGGCAAAAAACTAGCTGTTGCGGACGATTTCCATCGCAGGGGTCGACTCATGAGTCGACTCATGCTTCAGGGGTCGACTCATGAATCGACCTTTGTTGCAAAGACCAGAGATTTGGTTTCTGGATTTTTTTTGGCCCAAATCAGCAGAGGTCGACTCATGAGTCGACTCATGCCTTGTGGGTCGACTCATGAGTCAACTCACAGGTCATGCCAAGCCAAAAATCCAGCGTGCCAAGGGAAATTTTTGCGTGCCAATCAGCTCATTGTACCATGAGTTGACTCATGAGTCGACTCATGCACTTCAAACCTTCATAACTTCAAAAATATAAGTCCAAAAATAATGAAATTTTCACCAATAGATTACAAATTATTTGTTCTACCAAATGATACTATCAAATCAGAATTTTAGTAAAATTATGATTTTGCCCCTGAAGAGCATAAAGACTTTTTCAATTTAAAATATTTGTATCCCTTCAATCTGCTTTGTAATCATCAAAATCAATCTAGGAGCAACAGACTTGGTCAGCTAGCTGGTGTCTAGGCAAGTGGTTTGTGGGATGACTGGGCCTGAAGGAAGGTGGTTTTTAATTGGTTCCGTTCGCTGATCTGGCCAATTTAATTGGTGTCTAAGAAAAACAACGGGGGGACTCCCACCAACCTTACACTTATCTGGCCAGTTGGTTGGTCAAGTTTTGACTTGGAGGGCTTGAAGGCTAACTCTAGTTAGGAGTTGTCTAGAACTAGGGTAACCTTAGGATAAAGAGTCCACTGCGTGCTAACTTGATTGTAATTAAAATCTAACCACAACTAATTCTTCTATTAGTTTTAGGACTTCTTAGGATCTCTTCTTTAGAACTCTTTTCTTTCTTCTCCTCTCCTCTTAATAATAATAAAAAAAAAATAATCCTTAACAGACTAGGATAGTCCTACATAGACCTTTTAGTTGCATGTTAGGTCGACGATCACTAAAACCCGACTTGTAACCATCAGACGAAGAATTAGAAAAGACTCTTAGGACTATCCAAGTTAGAAACATGGCTGCACCTGGTGAGGCTAATCCTCCATTCTCATTGAGAGAATATTTCACTCCATCCTCGTATTCCTACTCTCTATGCATTCAAGCACCTCCAGTAGAAGCTACCCAATATGAGATTAAGTCTAGCATTATTCAAATATTGCCATCATTCTATGGACTTAGTAACGAGGACCCATACAAATACTTGGATAAATTTTTTGAAATTTGTTCCACAATAAAAATCCAAAACTTCTCCGATGATGCCCTTAGGTTGAAACTGTTCCCTTTCTCACTTAAGGACAAAGTCAAGCATTGGTTAAACTCCTTAGACTCTATAACCATTTCAACTTGAGATCATCTTCAGAGAGAATTTCTCAAGAAATACTTTCCAATTAAAAAAATAAATTAAATTAGAAAAGCTATCACTAGTTTTTTCCAATTGGAGGGTGAACTTTTTCATGAGACATGGGAAAGGTTAAGGGACCTCATTCGTAAATGTCCACACCATGCTGTCCCTAAATGGCAACTTTGTCAGTGTTTTTTATGATGGTCTATCGGAGAAACACCGACAAATGGTTGATGCATCATGTGGTAGGACATTCATGCTAAAGAGTGAGGATGAAGCCTGGCTGCTCTTTGAAACACTTAGTGAGAATTTCCTACATCATATGTCTGCCACCTCTAGAGAACAACCCATGCTTCAACAAAAAAAAAGTAGAATTTATCAGATTGGAAACATCATAGATATCCACAGTAAGGTAGATGAACTATCCCAAAAATTAGACCGTCTTCTAAATACTGGACAATCCCCGATTCCACCTAACCCAATCCAAGTAGTTTGTGCATTGTGTGCAAGTCCGAACCATTTTGTTAGTGAATGCCCAGCCGCACCTCAATTTCCTGAGTTTGTGCACGAGCAGGTTTAGCAAGCTCAAGTCCAACAAGCTCGCAGATCAGAAAATGATTCATATTCGAACACTTATAACCCCGGCTGGAGAAACCATCCAAATTTTTTCTAGAGACCACAACCAGTGGTTAGCCCTGCCACACCTCGACCTCAATATCAGGACCCAACATATAGGCATGGACCATACCATCAATTTCAAAATGCTCCTCAACCATCTACTACTGGTCATAGCTCAGCTTTTGAGAAAAAAGTTCTGAAAGCACTAGAACGATTAGAAGTCAACACTCAGACCCTTAACTCCCACACACAATCTATTGCTAAGCTAGAGACCCAAATAGGTCAACTAGCCACTGCATTCAGTAGGGAGGGAAGGAGAAAAATTACCTAGCCAATCCGAGAGCAACCCAAGAGGGCAATTTGTGATTGAGAGCTCTAATACCCCAGAAGCTTTTTCTGAACATGCCAAATCAATCATGACTCTGAGAAGTGGGAAGGTCATTAAACACACTAGTAAAACCAATGAGACCGACCCTAAACCTCAAACCGAAGCCAAATCACCCAAGAACAAGGAGGACCTTAAAATAGAGAATGAACCAACTACATCGGAATCATCTAACTTATCTAAAGCCCCATTTCTGGATGCCCTGAAAGCTCCTATTTCTGCAGATAAGAAGGGAGGAAGACTCGACGAGATGTTGGAATTGTTTAAGTAAGTCCAAATTAATCTTTCTCTTCTAGACGTAATCAAACAGGTCCCTGCTTATGCCAAATTTTTAAAAGATTTGTGCACCCAAAAACGTAAATCTAGATCACAAATCCCAAAGAAAGTATGCCTCACTGAACAGGCTAGTTCTGTCTTCCAGCATGCCACTCCTCCAAAGCTTAAGGACCTGGGAGCCCCCATCATTTCCTGTGTTATAGGAGATTATCACATTGAAAAAGCTCTTCCGGACTTAGGGGCAAGTGTGAATCTTTTACCTAGTTCGGTGTATGAACTTTTTGGATTTAGAGAACTGAAACCCACATCAGTCACACTGCAATTAGCCAACAGATCAATTAAGGAACCACATGGAATGCTTGAGGATGTCTTGGTCAAGGTAGATGAGTTTTACTTTTCAGTTGATTTTCTGGTTCTTGACATAAAACTAAGTGACAACCCAAGACAAATTCTCATTATCTTAGGACGACCCTTCCTAGCTACGGCAAATGCATGCATTAATTGTAGGACAGGAGTCATGGACGTATCGTTTGAGAATAAGAAACTGAGACTGAATGTGTTTGGTGCTTCCTAAGGACCATCAATGGATAGTTGCTTCGAAGTAGATACACTAGAAGACATTATAGAAGATGCAACACCCATAATTCTAGCACCAGACCCCTTAGATACTTGTTTGGCTTACTTTGGAGTGTATGACTTTGAGGGATATATGAAAGAAGTTAATACCTTTTTGGATACACCACACGATAAAACCACTCCTCCATGGATAATCAAGTATGAGCCATTGCCCACATTAGCCAGTACAACAATAGTCCCATCTTTAGAATCACCACCTATGTTAGAATTGAAACCCCTTCCTGCTATGCTCAAGTATGTATTTCTAGGACCCAATGACACCCTCCCGACAATCATTGCATCAGACTTGACCCCTAATCAAGAAGCACAATTGGTTGGTATTCTGAAGGAACACAAAGAGGCTATCGGTTGGTCCATTACCGATTTAAAAGGAATTGACCCCTCCATTTGCATGCACCATATTCATTTTAAGGCAAATGCCAAACCCCATCGAGATATGCAGAGGAGATTGAATCCAAACATGCGTGTAGTAGTAAAGAAAGAGGTGGTAAAGTGGTTAGATGCTGGAATCATCTACCCCATATCCGATAGTAAATGGATCAGTCCCACTCAAGTAGTACCTAAGAAATCAGGTATTACTGTGGTTGAGAACGAAGAAGGTGAACTGCTTCCCACTCGCATATCATCTGGATGGCGAGTATGCATGGATTATAGAAAACTAAATATTGTTACTAGGAAGGACCATTTTCCATTGCCCTTCATCGACCAAATCTTAGAACGGTTATCAGGACAAAGTTTCTTCTATTTTTGTTATGGTTATTCAGGGTACAATCAAGTACCTATATTTTTGAATGATAAAAAAAAGACTACCTTCACCTGCCCCTATGGCACCTTCGCTTTTCGGCATATGCCATTCGGGCTCTGCAATGCACCCGCTACATTTCAACGATGCATACTGACCATTTTTTTAGATATGGTGGACAAATATCTTGAAGTTTTTATGGATGATTTTCTGTGTTTGGAACCACCTTTGAGGATTGTCTCCATAATCTTTTCAAAGTTCTTAAACGGTGTATGGAGACAAATCTCATCCTAAGTTGGGAAAAGAGCCATTTCATAGTGCAGAAAGGAATTGTATTATGACATATTATTTCTGAAAGAGGGATCGAGGTAGATAAAGCCAAAGTTGAGGTCATTTCAAAACTACCACCCCCTACTTCGGTCCGACAAATACGATCCTTCTTAGGTTATGCTGGATTTTATAGATGCTTCATCAAAGACTTTAGCAAGATTTCAAGATCCCTATGCAATCTGTTGGCCAAGGACACACCATTTGTCTTTGACGAAGACTATTTGAAAGCATTCAACACATTACAAACAACCCTGACAATAGCACCCATAATAAAACCCCCTGACTGGTCCATTCCATTTGAGATTATGTGTGATGCCTCTAACTTTGCAATAGGTGCCGTCTTAGGCCAAAAAATCAATAAAGAGCCACATGTGATCTATTATGCTAGCAAGACTCTTTTCGATGTCCAATTAAACTACACCACAATAGAAAAAGAGCTACTAGCAGTAGTGTTCGCCCTTGAAAAATTTTGCTCATATCTGTTAGGGTCTAAGGTTCTAGTTTACACTGATCATGCGGCTCTGAAATATCTCCTCTCAAAGAAAGATACTAAACCGCATTTGATCAGATGGATCCTTCTTTTACAAGAATTTGATCTGAAAATCCAAGATAAGAAGGGTTCCGAGAATGTCGTAGCTGATCACATCTCCAAGACTTAGTTGAACATACGATAGGCATAGATGAGGTCAAAGAGAAATTTTTTGACGAACAACTTTTCGCAATCTTTTCTAGCCGTCCTCCATGGTTTGCCCATATTATCAATTATTTGTCAACAGGACAGGTACCTTCTCACTGGATAAAATAAGAAAAAGATCGATTTTTCTCATAAATTAAATATTATTTCTGGGAGGAACCTGAACTATTCAAATACTGTCCTGACCAAGTTATTCACCGTTGTGTCCTCGAGAGTGAATTCCAAAGCATTCTCACTTTTTGCCATTCTTTGGCATGTGGGGGATATTTTAGTGGAAGAAAAACTACAGCAAAAGTGCTGCAGAGTGGGTTTTATTGGTCAATGCTTTTCAAGGATGCACATCAATTTGGCCGAAGTTGTCTGCAATGTCAGCAAACAGAAAATTTATCCAAGAAGGATATGATGCCATTGACCCCCATTTTAGTAGTAGAAATCTTCGATGTTTGGGGGATTGATTTCATGGGACCTTTTTCAGCCTCATTTGGATTCGAATATATTTTGGTGGCAGTTGATTACGTGTCAAAATGGGTGGAGGCAATAGCTACACGGACTAATGATAATAAAGTTGTAACTAGTTTTATCCAACGAAACATCATTAGTCGATTTGGCTTCCCAAGGGTGATCATTAGTGATAGGGGGACTCATTTTACGAATAAATATTTTGAAGTACTTATGAAAAAATATAATATTACACACAAAGTGACCACACCATATCACCCCCAAACTAATGGTCAGGTAGAGGTGTCAAATAGGGAGATTCAACATATCCTAGAAAAGACGGTTAGGCCCGATAGAAAGGATTGGTCTCTTCGCTTAGATGATGCATTATGGGCTTACCGTACAGCTTTTAAAATCCCTATCGGTATGTCACCCTACCGACTAGTTTATGGCAAAGCTTGCCATCTGCCAGTTGAATTAGAACATCATGCACTCTGGGCCATATGAATGTCTAATTTTAACATGAAGAATGCAGGTTCTAATCGAAGGTTGCAAATCAATGAACTGGAAGAACTTCACAATGATGCATACGAGAGTTCATGAATTTACAAGGCTCGAACCAAAGTATTTCATAACAAATATATCTTTAAAAAATTGTTTGAGCTAAATCAAAAGGTATGGCTTTTCAATTTCAGGTTACGCTTTTTTTTCGATAAACTTCGATCCCGATGGGATGGACCTTTCATTGTCACACAAATATTCCCACATGGAGCAATTGAAATTCATGACCCCGAGAATGGCAATACATTTAAGGTAAACGGCCAACGTCTGAAAACATATGTAGATGAAATTGCACATAAAGAACGAATCGACACCATCTACCTGTGTGATCCACTTTATAATGAATAATAAACTTGACGTCTGGCTGAAGACGTAAAATTTAGTGCTTGTTGGGAGGCAACCCAATGATTTCATATTTTTTTTTTACTTTACTGCAGCTGCAAAAATTTAGAACAAGAGCCTATTAATCAATGAATCTATCTTCAACTTTCGAAGCAAAATTATCCCAGGTGCACTCTCTCCTTTTATTTTCTTTGCTTTCCTACTCCATTGAGGACAATGTAGATTAAGTTAGGGGGGAAGAAAATTAATCAAATCTTCGAGTATGGTCAGAAATAATTAGTTTTGTGTATCCAAATTTTATTTTGATTAAGAGTCAATTAGGCATCCTAATCAATGAATGATAACGGTCAAGATAATTTTAGAGATACTGAGGAATAAATTATTAAGAAAATCCAATGAATGGTAGGGTTTAGACTAGACCAAATTTTAGAAGTGATTCTACAACCCTCTTCTTACTGATCTCAATAAAGAATCTGCTTCATGAGAGATTGGGTGGAAAGGTCGAAGTATGTAAAAATTCTCCTTAAAATTTACATTAAAAAAAAAATTGATTTTCTACTAAGTAACCGGGCCCCTTCGCCTAAGTAAGCATTGTGGTTCGCATAAAAAGGTGGGCAATGTTAAAAAAAAAAAAAAGAAAAAAATAGTGGATAATAAGGAGACTAAATTGCAAGAAGATAATAAATCTCTCTTACATTAAGTTAGAGGATTTAAAGAGTAAAGTAGGGAGTTGGTGAAAGAAAAGCTCTTGAAATTTCTTTAGTTAATACTCAGCCACTAATTGGGTCAAATTGATAATCCAATGAAGTATCTCTTTAGTGGTCTGACCAGGTATCATCTATCTTTTGGGATGCCTAACCTAACTTTTTATTCAAGATCGAGTCAATACACAATGCTGATATATCTATTTTACTCGAGGACGAGCAAAATTCAAGTTGGAGGGTGTGATAAATACTTAATTTAAGTCATTTAAAGCAAAAAATTATATTTAATTTATTTTATTTATTAAAAATTTGATGCTTCTTTTTATGTTTTACAGGAAAGAGATCGTCGATACAAAGAGTCCGATTCGTAGATCAAAAAAACTCAAGTTTGAAAAAAATTAGACTTAAAATAAAATTAAAATAAAAGAAATATGCATACGGTATTATAGAAAATAAAGATACTATGCAAGAAACCCAAAAAGGATATAGGCATCATTTTAAAGAAACAAAAGTTTCTTTTTGTAATCAAAAAGCCTAACAGTGCGAGCGCGGGCGCGTGGTAGTGCGGGCGCGGGCGCGCGGCAGTGCCGGTGCAGGCGCGCGGCATGGCGGGTTCGCGGGGAGTTGTGCTAGCGGACACAGTGGCGAACAGACGCTCATGATAGCAGATGGATCTGAAAATTAAACGAAAAAATATAATACTTGGAAATACTTCAAGAGGAAGAATTTGTATTTTCTTTATCTGCTTGTGACCTTTCCATCTCATCCATCCATTTTTTAGTCTTTAGTATTTTCTTTAGTCCCACATCTGAAAATCATGTAAAACTCATCCCTCCTAACACCTATAAAAAAGCTCTTGTACTACCATTTGAGGATCATTCTAGAAATCTTTCTAGAGCCTTGCATAGAGGAAGAGAAAGGGACTACTCCATGAGCATCTAGGCTAGCAGTCTCGGGAGTGGAGAAGAAATTTTATAACGACATAGAGTGGGTTTATGGTTCTAAACTTTCTTATATTTTTTTATATGCAATAAAGATTATACTTTTTATTTAAATCGTCATGAGTTCTTTATTTGTTCTCTTTCATATGCTTTTATTTATGCTTTTCTGTTAGATTAATATTAGGAATAACTTTTACTTTTCGGAGACGTGCCATGATCTACGGGTACGGAGCGTGTCGAAGAAAGAAGAGTTGTTTACCTAGTACTTTTTGAAGACGTGCTGTGATCTATGGGTACGGAGTGTGTCGAGAAAAGATAGATATTTTTTCTAAGATTAATCGTATCTATTTAATTAAAAGAAAAGAGATACAACTCTACTAGTGCAAAATTAATTCAAAACTCCCGAGCTCTTTATTTTCTAATTACATAAATTTTAAGATAATTTATTTTCTAAATTAAAACAACGCTTCTTTCTTTTATTTTTCAATCTCAACTTAGCCCAAGGTCTTTGAGAATACGATCTCGACTCATCCTACCTACGTAGTGAGTAGAGTTATTTTTGGTGCTATCAACGACTACGCATCAGTATGCGCTGCACTTTGAATTCTCTGCGGCAAATAATGGAGCAGAATATGAAGCTCTGATTATAGGATTGAGGATCGCCAAAGAATTAGAGGTAAATCAGCTTCAAGCCTACAGTGACTCTCAATTAGTAGTGGGACAGGTCAACGAAAGTTATGAAGCTCGGAAGAACAGTATGGCCAAGTATCTCAAAAAGGTAAAGGAGATCATCCCTACCTTCGACAGCTTTGACATCAGACAGATCCTAAGAGCAGAAAATACCAGGGCCGACCTTCTCTCCAAGTTGGCTACACTGACTCCGGCCGAACTGCCTAAGGAAGTCTTCTTCGATGTTTTGAAGCACCCAAGTACAGAAGAATCACAGCTTGTGATGGAGATCAACCATGAACCCAGCTGGATCGACCCACTGGTTGCATACCTCAAGGATGGGGTTCTTCCTCCTGATGCAAAAGAGGCTCGAAAGCTAAGGAACCAGGCCTCCTGATATATCCTTTACGAAGGCAAGCTATACAAGAGGTCGTACTCTTTGCCCCTCCTGAAATGTCTCCGGCCTTCTGAAGCCGACTTCGCCTTGAGGGAGGTACATGAAGGAGTCTGTGGAAGTCACCTGGGAGCCAGATCTTTATCTTACAAGCTGCTCCGACAAGGCTATTACTGGCCTACCATGTACCACGACTCTGTCGAGTATGTCAGAAGGTGTGATCGGTGTCAGAGATATGCAAATATCCAAAGGCAACCTGCCTCCGAACTTACACCATTGAGTGCCCCATGGCCGTTTGCACAATGGAGGATGGATATCCTCAAATCTTTTCCCATGGCATCTGAGCAGCAGAAGTTCCTCCTGGTGGCAATAGACTATTTCACCAAGTGGGTCGAAGTTGAGCCTTTGGCAAAAATCACAGAAGCTAAAGTGCAGGACTTCATCTGGAAGTCAATTGTCTGTAGGTTCGGCTTATCCAAAATCCTCATTACTGATAATGGGCGACAATTTACTAGAGCAAGATTTGCTGAATTTTGTGAGGACCTAAATATCTCCCATAACTTCACTTCGGTAGCCCATCCGCAGGCAAACGGCGAGGTCGAGGTGACTAACAGGACTCTGTTGCAAGAAATCAAGGTGAGACTTGAAAAAGCAAAGAAAACTTGGGCAGATGAGCTTTATCATGTGCTGTGGGCATACCGAACTACTCAGAGATTGCCCACAGGGGAGACCCCCTTTGCCTTGACCTTCGGGATAGAAGCTGTGATCCCGATTGAACTCAAGCTTCCGTCGGTGCGAGTCGTGGCATTCAACGAGCAGTGCAACCCACAAGATCTCAAGGCCAACCTCAACATGTTAGAGAAAAAATGGGAGACAGCTCAATTTCGGATGGTGGCTTACAAGCAAAAAGTAGCCCGCTACTATAATTTTCGGGTCAAAAGCAAAGCTTTCAGAGTGGGGGACCTGGTACTTCGACGAGCTGCTGTCTCACAATCTCAGAATCAAGAGAAACTTGCCCCGAACTGGGAAGGCCCGTATGAAGTCAAGGAGGTAGTTCGGCCCGGAACATACTATCAAAAAGAGCTCGAAGGAGTAGAACTTTCACGACCATGGAATTCGAAAAATCTACGGATGTCTTACCAATAACTTTGTCTTAAATAAAAGTTTTATATTTGCATATTTTTTCTTTTAGCACGGGCTTATAACGACAGGAAGTAACTCTCTCATTCAGTCGAAATTAAGCATGTTAGGAACAGGAGGAGAACCTCGTCCTAACATGAGCAAAGTCGAAGGCCCGGTTACTTAAAGACCGGATGGGGGGAGAGGCCCTCGCAACGGCCCTTATGTGCCCCCACAGCCTTTTTAGGAACAGGAGGAGAACCTCATCCTAATATGAGCAAAGTCGAAGGCTCAATTACTTAAAGATCGGATGAGAGGAGAGGCCCTCGCAATGGCCCTTATGTGCCCCCACAGCCTTGTTAGGAATAGGAGGAGAACCTCGTCCTAACATGAGCAAAGTCGAAGGCCCGGTTACTTAAAGATCGGATGGGGGGAGAGGCCCTCGCAATGGCCCTTATGAGCCCCCATAGCCTAGTTAGGAACAGGAGGAGAACCTCATCCTAACATGAGCAAAGTCGAAGGCCCGGTTACTTAAAGACTGGATGGGGGGAGAGGCCCTCGCAACGGCCTTTATGTGCCCCCACACCTTGTTAGGAATAGAAGGAGAACCTCATCCTAACATGAGCAAAGTCAAAGGCCCAGTTACTTAAAGATCGGATAGGAGGAGAGGCCCTTGCAACAGCCCTTACGTGCCCCAACAGCCCTGTTAGGAACAGAAAGAGAACCTCATCCTAACATGAGCTGAAATTGACTGTCGAGAATAAGAGGAGAATCTCGTCCTGACACAAACAAAGACCCAGTCGATCAAGACTGGACGAGGAGGAAAGCCTCCTCAATGGCTCCTCTACACTCTCATGACCCTGTTAAGAGCAGAAGAAAAACCCTCACTCGAACACAAAAAAAAAAGGAGAGATGAAAAGGGAAAGTGACGAACTACATCAGCGATAAGTGAAAAATAAACTACATCAAAGACATAAGGGACCTCATCTCAACGAGGAAGGATACTCCTATCAAAAACCCTCAGTCGCTAAGAGGGAACTCGACACAGGCCGAGGAGAAATTGATTTTCTCAAAGTAACGAGAAGTTCGGATCCCCAAGCTTGAGCACCAGGAGGAAGCATCAAACTCAAATGGCCTCGAAAAGACCTACGATCATGAACAAAAAAGGCAAATCAATACGACAACGATCGGAAACCTTCAAACAACATCGGCATCGAACAAGACAAAAGATAAAAGAAGTTCGGTAAACAATGACTCAAAGCAAAAATAGACGAGGAATCACAAACAACACCGACGCCAAGCAAGATGGAAGACAAAAGAAGTTTGGTAAACAATAATTTAATACAAGAATAGATAAGATAATGAAAAATTTTCTTTTTATTTCATTAGTGAAGTGTGCATTACAAAGCCTTGAAGGCCAAAAAACAGAAACAACAAGAAAGGAAAGGAATACAAGGCAAAAGAGCTCCAAGGAAGCTCGGTACCATCAGACTTTGAACTCTCGATCTTAGCCATCGTCGAGGATTGCTTTAAGTACCCGACTTCTTCTTCCAGTCCCCCTTTGGATTAATAATTACTCCAGCATTATCTGAAGGAAAAAACCATCTTTTTCCTATGTAGGATCTTCCAGATTTCATCAAATTTGGGGTGAAATAAATTAAAAATTTTTATCCTATGCTATTTTAGATCTAATGTCTATTAGATCTAATTTTATTATCTGATATTTAAAATCTAAAATTAAATCTAAAAGTATGAGAAATATAGATATACCTTAAGGGTAATCTAATTACCCTGTAGATGATCGTAGCACTGCCTGAGGTTCTGATGTAGCCATGCAAGTGCCTGGCCTCTACCAGTATCCACTTAGGTAGAATCTAGAATGTCTTCTCCTCGTGATTCTACACTCCAAAAATCAGATCAATATCTGATTTGAAAGTACTTCAGAACTCCTTCTGAATTTGGAGCAGCAGCCTATCGAAGATGTCCTGCAGCCTTCTGTTCCAGGCATCACCACGCCTTGTACCTTTGCCAGATGAACATCCAACTTCTTGGACATGAAGAGGGAAGAAAGGAGGGCAGGGAGGCATGGAAAAGAGGGGAGGGGTGGCAGCTAATGGGTTTTTTGTGTAAAACAAGTTCTATCACGAAACCCTAGGTGCAGCAGGGTTTATATAGATCCTGTATGCTGCACAGTTCCACATCATTCGACCAATCAAAAAATTCCAATAAATTCTGAAAAAATTTTGATTGGTGGAGTGATGTCATCTGATCACATCAAATAAGAATCTCCATGCTCTCTCCTAAGTTGGCACCAATATTGGATAAGCACAAATAAGGTGGCGCCAAAGAGTCCAAGTTTATCAGGACTCTTTGGTTCTTATCCATTTGGGGCGCCCACTTAAATCCAGTTGAGCTCACGCCATAATCTAATTATGGCACCCAATTTGAAGTGGTTTAGATATGTGGACACTCCATAAAAATTCTTCAATGAATCCTTTTCAGTTTAAGACCCATATGTCAACTTTTGACAGATATCCTAAAATGAAATTGGCAGGTGCTAGAAATTAGCAGGTGTTGTCTTAAATTCATCTCATGAATTAAGACAAGCCTTTTCTGAGCTGAACAAGCTTCAATTAGACTAAGAGAAACTTTCTCAAGATTTTTTGGATGAGCCAGATCATATTTAGCTCAGTAGAAACAGAAAAGATTACACGAGGAGAAAGATAGGCTCAATCGAGTGCTAGCACAATTTCCTTGAACCTAATTGGATCTTATCCAAATCAATTGGGGTAGCCCAATTGATGACATCCAGACCCTAAACCTTGTTTGTGTGACCCAGTTAGGTTCAATTCTGTATGATAATGAGACATGTCGTGATCTTATCATTGACATCATCGAAACTCCTTTCGATGGACCAGAACTCTTCTGATTCAGACAATTAGAATGATCGATCATCAAAATCATTCTAATTGCTCCCAAAATCCATCAGTGACACCTAGCAGTATATGGTGGCAACCCATCAGAACTGAAGACGAACCTCTTGGTGCAGTTACCTGTGTGATTGAGTTCCTCTACCATGAGTCCTGACTGAATTAGGGTTAAGGTAAACTCGTCAAACCCAACATCAGTCATATGAATCAATCGATCGATCCGAGTTCGATGTGAAATCCAATAGAAAACTCTTTTCCATTATTTCACTCTGCCATGGCCATGGGCTTAAGGACTTGATCTTTCGATCATCATAGGACTACTACTCTCATCTATCGAGGTTGATAGATCCCATCTTGGTGCGATTTAGTTCCTACAATGGATATGCTACAGACAACATACACCTCAGGGTTCCGAATGGCTAGGAGATCGAGTTATGGTGTAGTCAAACTATAACACACTCAAGGTGAACCATCGATGCACCTCAGGTCAAAGAACTAGACACACAACTGCAGCATCGAGCTAGTTATCGACGAGAAGGTAGACTTCCTTATGACTGCTCGAGGTGGTCATGCTCAGTACTCTCATTCTAAATGAATACCTGTACTCTCGCTCTGGTGTCTCCACACCATAGACTCAAGACTCATCTACCCTAAGGAAGTGATCGTACACCAACCTTCTGGATCGATCACCATCCTCGTGATGATCCTATGGTCAGGAGCAATTTATGAGTTAGTTATGTAAATTCATACCTTAAATTTTCTACTCTTGAAAATATGAATTTACATTCCCACTAACTCAAAAGATGTATCGCAGACACAATGTACACAATGTGATAGAAGAAAAATCCTTTTATTCATTTATAATCAAAATTACAAATTTGCCCTTAGTTCTGTACAAGAATGTGTCAGCCGATCTGGCATCTAGGGCACACATCTAACATTATCTTCAAAGTACATGTAGATGCCATCCTTTTTGCGCCATGACTCCCACTGCCTCACGATGACGGCAGGCATGACCTTCTTTCTGAGATCGGGTTTTCCTTTCTTTTTGACTTCTTCTTTCAATCCCCTTTTGGCTTCCCCCTTCTGCAGGATCGGGAAGTACTCGCGGTCAAAGATGTGCCACAAGTGCGGGCTTTGGGCGATCAAGGTGAAACACGATCGGATCTGTCTCTTCTACCCTCGCCTTCTTCGCCGACCCGAAAGTTGCAGTGCCTTACCTCTTGTGGGCTTTGAGACTCTTGGCTGACATCCGAGCCGCGTCCGCGCCCATATCTGCAACGAAGGAGGGATCGAAGAAACTCTCATGCAAAGTGAGATCCCCGAAGGGGGGAGGCGGGTTTAAATAGGCGATGGGGTCCGGTGTAATAATGACTGTAGGACTCCTCTGGCCAATCCATAACCACCGCGTGGCCCACTCACCATGGCAAGCGACTGAAGGTGGCCGACAACTAATAAAACTATTATTGCACCGTACCTAGGGCAGCACTCCAGCGGAGATTCCAAAAAAAAAAAAACTTTTTCGAAAAGGCTCCAGCACCAGCGTGCCGAACGTCAAAATATCTAGAAACAACTAACTACAGAAATCGAGGGAGGTAACTTCGACTGTGAAAAATTTCTCTGTACTTCCTTCATTCAAAATCCGAACTCGAAAGTAGGGGGACTGGTGTTGAGTATAAAATACCTCCAGCCGAAGTTTGTAAAAGGCCGACCCTTTCAGGACTTTTCCTATTTCTGACCTTGTGTGGCATCTTTTTGAACTCCCTTAACCGACCGAGCTTCCATAATATCATCCGGACTTCTTCGACAATGAGCTTCCTCATTCATCTACCGGACTGCTCCAAATGCCCTCTGAACTCCGCTATCAGTCAATTTTCTACGATGATCGACTATTCTCCGAATCTCTTCCAAACTTCTTTTGACCACGGACGACTCTACTCCGAACTTCGTCTGGACTTCATCAATGTCCGAGCTTCTCAGACAATGAGATTTCTATAGTAACTAGACTCCATCCAAGTTTCTACGACGGTCGACCACCTTTCGGATTCCAACCGAACTCCCACAGTGGAGGGATCCCAGACGAATGTCGACAATGAAAGGGCTCCACCAATCGGATCTCTACTCCGAACTTCTACTGCAAACGGTCTACTCCGGATCTCTACTGTAAGCGAATTCCATCCAAGCCTCTACTATAAACGAATTCCTTTCGAACTTCTATTATAGGCAGACTTCAGCCGAGCTTCTTCATAGCCGGATCCCAGTCGATCTCCTACAATGGATGGATCCCAGATGAGCTTCTACAACGGGACAGGCCCCACCGACCAGGTCACCACTCCGAGCTTCCATGACAACCGATCTTCGACCAAGCCTCTACAACAAGCAGCCTCCTTTCAGCCTTCTGCAAGAACCGGACTTTGTCCGAACTTCCACAGCAGATGGATTTCGGACGAGCTCCTACAACAGACGGGCTCCAGCAGCTGGATTTCTACAACGGCCAATCGCCTCCGGTGTCTACCGAACCTCCCCAGCCATCAGCCTTCAATAGCGTCAGTCAGACTTCCACAACGCCATCCAGACTTCCACAGGATCCCCAGACTCCTCCAGTGGACGAACCACCCCAATGCCATCCGAAGTCCACCACCGGCCGACCCTCCGCCAGATTCTTCATGAAATCAGACTTCTCCGACGGATAATCTTCAGACGAGCTTCCACATCAGGCAAATCTCAAATGGACTTCTCTAGCAATCGGACTCCTATCGAACTTCACCAACAGAAAGTCTCCATCCGAGCTTCTACAGTAGATGACTCCTGCCTGTAGCATCAGTGCCCGAGGCATCCGATAATAGTAGACTCGTCAGCAACCTCGAAAACATCCGAGCTTCTCCTAGATCGATGGGATAGAGAGCCATTCCACTCCATCAGACATCCCAGCCGAGCTCCAACTGATAGATCCAAACTCTCTGGCAAGTCACGACAATGGCCACTACCCTACTCCACTCTCTGCAATGGATTCCACGTGGCTCCACCACTCTCTAGCAAGTCACGACAATGGACACCACTCCACTCTCTGGCAAGTCACGACAACGGACACCACTCCACTCTCCGTAACAAACTCCACATGGCCCTGAACGACCCCTGACGCCACTACTCTCCGTAACAAACTCCGTGCGGCTCTGAACGACTCACTACCAGGCAGTTACAGACATCGCTGTCAATCAGTTACGCTCTCCATCAATAAAAAGGGACCCCCAGATACGTTCTTCTCTAAGCTCTAAACTCTATCTCAAAACTCTGCTAAAATTTCCACTCAAGCACTCCATTTCTATTGAAGCAGAGTACTGACTTGAGCGTCGGAGGGTCTTGTCGGAGCACCCCCAACTCTGGTTTAGACTTCCCTTGCAGGTCCCGATGGCGGCCGCGGTCATCTAAACTCCAGCAACTCTGGCTTCGATGGAATTCTGCACCAACAAAGGAGGCATCTGATCAACCATCAAAGAAGGATCAGCATAGTACTAGCATACTGTGCTAATTTTTTGGACCAGGACTTCTGATCGGATTCATGGGCTCGTGTGGATGACTCCTAGAGGTCAGATGCATGTGCGGCTGGCAATATCATTGTCATGCCCCCGACCTGAGATTGTGAATCGAGGGTCATGACAATCGCCGCATACTCATAGAAAACTCTTCCCATAAGCATGCAAGGCATCTTATCATACTATCCTAAAACAATAGCGAAATAATTAGTCAATAATTTAAATCCAAAATATAACGACCTAATTTTTTTCTTTAATGTCTCAATAAATTCAACAATGATTCATAGTTCTTACATCAAATTCAATAAGACTTTCAACCGAAAATAAAAGTATAGAGATTCTGCTTTTGATCACTCTTCCATTTATATGTTGTGTCATCTTAATTCCTTAACATCTGTAAAAATAGTAAAATAGGAGGTAATGAGCTAGACAGACCAGTAAATAAATGATCACTTCTCAATAGATTTCATCAGGTATTTAAGTAAATAATCATTTATAGAAAATAGGCATATAGAGTTCATCAATTCGAAATCAATTTCAATTATGCAACATAATTCATGCCAAATTTATTTTTTTTTGAAAATTCAAATTTCTTTTCAGATTTTAATTTCTTTCATTCTTAAATTCTTTTCGTCAACCATGAGCTATGACCATATTTTTTCTATGGCAGGGTCATAACACCACGTATCTTCTTGCGGTGAGCTGCGAATCATTTAGCAGCAAAGTCCTTCAGAACCGCTGGTCTCTCTGACGGTTTGTCGCTGGTCTCTCTGGCGATGTAAACCCTCAGGACAAATCAATTACCAACGTATATGCCCTCATTGGCGGGGTCCTTTACATAGTCAGGTTATCAATTCATATTATTCTTATATCAGAATTCTTCATAAATCATGTTTCATATTCTAATTTCGATAATAAAATATATAATCATGTAGTATCGAAATCAATCAATATAATGTATCATGGAATCAATATGTTCAATCATGCTTCATCATAATATTTTAAATAAGATATTTTTATAACAAAATACCATTCATCCAGTTCATGCATCGTTTCACAAATCATGTCAGAAAAATACATTATAATTTATCGATAAATCTAAAAAAAGCGAAACATTACTTACCTCAAACGTATTCCAATAAATCCACATAATTCTATAAATTTTCTTTCAAAAATTCTGTTCGTAGATCATATCGTGATATCCCATGATCAAACATCTACAATCCTATACAGAATCAATTTCAATAATTAGAAAGAATACGAATACCATATTTCAATGGTTCAGATTGGGTCCGATCATCTAATTTCATCTAATCAAAATCTAATTAGGACCTAAATGATCCAAAGTTTGACTATCAGATCAAATCGGATAAGAAGTGATAGGATCGAGGTTTCTTCATCGATTTCATAAAATCAAGTGGAGAGAGAAAATCAGAGGAGAGAGAATTCATGAGGTACAATTCAAATTGATCAGGTGACACAATCCAACATTACGATTGGTCCAATATCTTGATTGGTGAAATCAACATGATCAAATCAAATCATGACTAGATCGGGATCATGGATGATCAAATCTAAAGATTCATGGTCTGATCAAGGTGGGTGCCAATACACTACCCAACAATCATGCATCAAGATTCTTCATCAGATCAGAAATATTAAAAAAAACTCTCATTGATAAATCAATCAAGAGAGAAAAATTGATAGAGAGAGAAATGGCTTTAGAAAGAGAAAATTCTAGAGAGAAAATTTTAGAGAGAGAAAATTCATCTTGGACTCCTCGAACGATATGATTCAACAAATCCAATCGATCAGATCAAATCATGCTGAAATTATCATGTGGATAATTTAATACAATTATAGAAATTAAAATCTAAAAATACCTAATCTGATCAAAGTGGATGTCGGTGTACCGTCCGATGATCACAGATCAAAAATCTATTACTAGGATCATTTAAATTCATCATCATTCTTTTCAAGATTCTAAAAAATCTTAGGAGAGAGAAATAACTTAGAGAGAGAAAGTAGAGAGAGAAAGTTCAATTTTAGAGAGAGAAAATACTAGTTCAGGCTGAAGGGAGAGAGGAAAGATAAAGAAACTCTCTTACTATATTTTAGTATTTATATCATTATTTATTAATTAATTTATTTTATTTTTTCTTTCTTCTTTTCTTTCTTTCTTTTTTTTTCTTTTTCTTCATGGAAGAGAGAGGAGAGAAAATTCTATTTGTTATTATTTTATTATTATTATTTTATTTTTCTTCTTCTTTTTTTTTTCTTTTTCCTTTTTTTTTCTTTTTTTTATTTTTCTTTTCTTTCTTCTTCTTCTCTTTCTTTTCTTTTCTCTTTTTCTTTTTTTCTTTTTCTTTTCTTTTCCTTCTTCTTCTTTTTCTTTTCTTCTTTCCGGGCTTGCTTTGACCGAAATAGGGGATCTTAAATCCCATCATTGAAGTTTTGATCGACGGTGCAGCCGGTGTGGGGCGACCGTCGACAGGAGGGGGGTGGCCCAGCGACAAGAGGAGGGCCAAACCGGTGGTCGGCGGTGACCACCAGCGTCGGAAATCAAAGAAAAATGGGCAAAAATAAAGGTTCTTCCACAACAAAATCCGACGACTCCGGTTGCCGGCAAGCATGCACACCGGCACGGGAAGGAAAGGGGAGAAGAGAGGAAGGGGAGGAGGCTTACCTCTGATGCCGGTGAGAATTTTCTAATGAGCAATTGGACGGGCACAGGGACGGGTCTCCGCGGTGGTTTTTCGATGATTGCCACCGACTGGATCTCGGGTCTTTGGTGGAAGAGAGAGAGGAGGGATCTCCTCCTTAAATAGAGCCAGAGGGGGGGCTCTTTCCGACTCTGATTGGGAGCCAGCGAGAGGAGGAAGAAGACTCCCTTCGGGAGTCTTCTCCCCTATTTTTCTTCTTCTTTTTTTTTTTTGTTTGGGCTTTGGTGGGCTGAGATTCGTTACTCAGGCCGGGCCATCACAATCATCCTCAAGCCTGGATCAACAAAGTTAGAATGTCTAACTTGCAAGGTAATAGATCTTATCTATTATATTTTATATATATTAGATGTAGTATAGAAACATGTTGATATGATCAATATGTAGTTTTTGCTCTTTATATTTTAATTTCTAATTTAATACCATGTAATAATCATGTAATAGGATCTTAGATCTAGAGATTCTTTAATTTTATAAGATAAATTTTGATTTATTTTAGTCTTCCACTGTCTGATCTTGAAAAAGTTTCAAGATCTAATCTTGAAACCCTAGATCTGGTTCCTTTATAGAGGTTCTTGAGGATCTCTAGCTCTATGCTCTTCAGAGACTTTCTCTTCGAGCTCCACTAACCTCCCACTGTCGCCATCTTGGATAAACTATTTTTTTAGAAATACGGTATTTCGACTCACAATCATATTATGATCTTATGAAAAGTAGTAGTATCTCATGGATTCTTTTGGATACCCTATAAAGTGAGCTATAATAGATCTATTCTCTAGCTTATTTGTCATTTGTCTCTTAATATAGATCGAACATCTTCAAGTCTTGAGATTATCCAGACTCGACTTCTTATCGAACCATATCTCATATGGTGTAATAAGAACAGACTTTGATGGAACCCTATTCAACAAGTGAATGGTAGTTAACAAACCATGTCCCTAAAGAAATAAGGGTAGATCAGTGAAGCTCATCATGGATCGAACTATATTTAATAAGATTCTGTTCCTCCTTTCGAATACCCTGTTGAGCTAAGGTGTTTCAGGAGGGGTCCACTGAGAGACTATGTCATTGTCCTTAACATATCTCAAAAATTTATGACTAAGATATTCACCTCCTTGATCAGATTGAAGAATCTTAACAGATTTGCTTGTCTACTTTTCTACTTCATATCTGAATTTTTTGAACTTTTCAAAAGCCTCAGACTTGTGTTTCATGAGATACACATATCCATACCTAGACAGATCATCGGTAAAGATAGTAAAGTAGGTATAACCATCCTTGATCTGCACATCAAATGGCCCACACACGTCGGTGTGTACCAAGGCAAGTAGCTCTATGACCCTTTCTCCATATCCTACAAAGGGAAACTTGGCCATCTTTCCTCAAAGGCAAGATTCGCAAGTTGGATACGACTCTGGATTAAGAGAGCCAAAGATCCCATCCTTCTCCAGTCTGTTTATCCTGTCTTCTCCAATATGACCTAGTCTATAGTGCTACAAGTATTTCTAGTTAATTATATCTCTAGATCTCTATTGGCCTACGACACTCACTATTTGCTTGTTTAGGTTCATAGAAGACTGTCAATTAAAAGACCTCGTGCAACCAATTTATTTCATAAATAAATGAAACAAAAGTCTTTATTGAAATAAATTTTAAAACATTCCTGTGCTAGCACAGATACGAAAATTAAATTTTGACTAGCTACAAGAACATAATAATAGTCTTTTAAATTCAATTTAACACCAAACGGTAATCAAAGAGGGTAACTGCTAACGACCTCTGTAGCAATCTTTGCTCCATTGCTGACTCAAAGGATCATGTCACCTTCCCTCAATCTTCTACTTTCTATCAACCCCTACAATGAGGTACAAATATGAGCACTCGAGCCAAAGTCCAATACCCAACTAGAAGTAGAAGAAACTGTAAGGTTAGATTCAATTACGAGCATACCTTCAAAAGGCTTATCACCCTTTTTGGTCTTTAGGCTCTTCAGGTATTTAGGACAGTTCCTCCTCCAGTGGCCTTCAGCATGATAGTGGAAACACTTTCCGTTTGCCTCAGCCACCTTTGAACCATCCTTTTTTGGTTTGCTCTCTTTCTTTTGCTTCTTCGTGGATTTAACCTTCTTCCTTCTAGTAGACTTTCTCCTAGAGAAAGAGATCCACTCCACAGTGAGAATAATGCCCCTTGAACTCTTCAAGATACCCTCTGTAGTGACCAACATGTTGACGAGTTCAGGAATAGTACAGTCAAGTTTGTTCATATGAAAATTCACAATAAATTGATTATATGAACTGGTATGGGATTGAAGGATCAGATCCATTTGTAATTTCTTTTTCATTTCTAGCTCGAGCTTTCCAAGCTCCTCAATATCCTTGATCACTATCATACAGTGCTCATGGACAAACTGCCCTTTTCATATCTTCAGATTAAAGAGTCTTTTGGACACTTCGAAGCACGCAGTACGGCTTTGCTCACCATACAACTCTTGTAGATGAGTGATTATGGCCCAGACAATGGGCATATGCTCATGCTGATTTTGCAACTCGTTTGACATAGACGCTAGCACATAATGCTTGATCTGACTATCTTCATCCATCCACTTCTCAAAAGTATCTCTTTGCTCAGCAATAGGACAGTTTGGTAATACTACAGGGTCCTGATCGAGAATATGACTTAACATTTCTGAGATCAGGACAATCTTGAGATTTTTGAGCCAGTCTTTGTAATTGGTATCGGTCAAATGATTAGTTTCAAGGATGTGGGCTAGAGGGTTTGAGGCTGACATTATCGTTTAATTGCGAGAGTAGAGATTCAAATTAGATTTTTGTACTTGATGTTTATATTTGCTTCTAAAAATTTTAAGATGCAAATAGTGACTCCCACTAATTTATCAGAACCCTCCACTCTTCGAAAAGGAAACGAAAACCCTGACGTGACAAAGAATTCCTAGTGCATGCTGTGGTCCCATCGATGATATGCACCTCACCTAACGGTTATTGGTAATATGCACACCGATGCATAGGCAACTCTTTACCCAGATGCTTCACTAAGCATATTACAGTGACTTGGTCTTTAAGTCATGTGGGCTCACCTAATAGTTATTGCCCACACTTCTCTGTTAAGTCTGACCCACCATTTACAAATAGGTGTAAGGCCATCATTTGATCCCTCACCTAACAGTTATTGGGCCTAACCCCATCCTTACCCCGGAGCAACTCTTTGCTAATAGAGTGGTTGCGTGTTTTCGATGTAACTGAACCACTATAATCAATCGAGAATAATCAACACTGGTAGCATGCTCGCACATCTACAATGGTGGAAGATCTATGGACTTAATATTTGTGGAGAGATTTTGTTGGAAAATATGTCCCAAAAGCCAATCGTCAACCTGTTGACGGTTGAGCAACCTTGTATTATAATTGATTTGTTAATAAATAAAATATATTTTTGGCATTTTTATCATAAGTTTTCATCTTCTAATGAACTCCATTGTTGTGATAAAATCCTTAGGACTATTTAGATTCGATAAAGAGAGGATTTATTGATTAGTCCTTAAAACTGTTCATGATCAAATGATAGGCTGTTGATAAGGACGACAGCTTCTATCGAGCATAGACCGCTGTAGGCCATATGGGTTGGTTATCCTCTTAACCAAGAAGTATGGAGACACTGGTATGGCATACAAGTGAGATGTAAGGATACATCATCATTGAATATGACCAACTCCAGAGTATTCTACTATCGAGAATGTCTCTGATGGGATATAGGTATAAGTGTCTCTTAGACCTGAGATCACCTCAGTGACTTGCAAGCAACTCACTATGCTTTGGTGCTGAACTAACTAAATTTTTAATTCAATAATGGAAGACTTCTGGGCACAGTTAAGTACTTACAAAGTTAGAGTGTGATCAAGATGGGATTGACCACTCCAAGAGTTGGAGAAGAATGAGTCACTATATTTCAATTTAGCAAAATCTTGGCCAGGGTAATCCATCAGATGGATTTGATATTTTGAAATACAATGTGGACAACCTAATCAGAGTTGACAGTTAAACTCTGAGGTATTCTATGAGTATTTTGGTCAAGGGGATGAATTATACGAAAACTATATCCACATGGGTTCTAAGGATGTTGTTCTACACATTCGACCTATCCGACCATCGGGTACCATTGCTAGATGGTCACTTCGATTGGTACAAAAATTTATTTTGATACTATCAATTTAGGTTTAAATCTATGAGGTCACACACATTAGAGTTCATGATCTGATTGGATGGTTGATTAACGATTAAGAATCGTTCTAGGATTAAATGATCAATACGATTGACATTTAAAATAGTGCAAGTGTTGTAGGAGGATCGATTAGCAATTTGATTGCTAATTGACTTAATTTGATTAAGCCAATGAACTGAGATTAAGTTTAATTGAATATGATTTAATTAGATTTAGTTAGGGCTTGATTGGATCAAGTCTAATTAATTTATTGGATAAGCCAAGTGCAAGAAAAAATTAGTCCTAGTTCAATTAGGACTTGGGTCAACCTAATTTCTAGTTTGATTAAAAAATTAAATCAAATTTAAATTAAATTAAATTTAATTAAATTAGATTCTTAATTAGATTAAGACCTATTTTAATTAGATTGATTTGGTTTTGCTTTGATTTGATTTGAGAAACCAAATTTGAACAAGTCATAGATTGAATCCTAGTAAGACTAGGATTCCACCTTGCGCCACCTTAGCCCCCCACGCCCACTCTCTCTTATTTTGTACGATAAAATCTTCTCTCCCAGGCCTTCACACATGTCCATAGATTTCCACTCTTTCTCTCTTACATGGCATGTGGTTGTGGATCAAGTCAAAGTAGGAATTAGTTTGGATTTCAAATTCTATGAGATAGAATTTTAGGAAACCAAAACTCTTTCCTTATGGCACTGATTTTACCCAGATTTCTTTTGAAATTTTTGTGACATTTATGGCACATATTGTGCATCCTTTGCTGATGGTCCATATTAAAAAAAGAAAGAGAGGGCATCCATGAGTTGGGCACCCCTTGTCTTGCCCTGTTTGGATTTTCCTTAACTAGGTATTTGACCTAGACAAGGATTCTTCATATCTCATTATTTAAAATAAATTTCTTCTTGAGATTTTTGTGAATTATAGAACATTTAGAGATCTTTGAGGTGTATGAAAATTAGAGAGAAAGAGTGTTAGGACATGGAGATATAATAGACACAAAACTAGGTGTCTGGGTTAGAGCAAAGAGAAGAAGAAGAGGGTCTTCTTCTAGGGTTGCTGAGTTCACCTCTTTCCTTCCTCCATCTATGAGTTTTTTAAGAGTATCTCATATCTAAAACTCCTTCTCCTACTTTTCATTTTTGAAAGAGTCCAAATAAAGAAGGAGGCATCTGATCGACCATCGAAGAAGGATCAGCATAGTACTAGCATACTGTGCTGATTTCCTAGACCAGGACTTCTGATCGTGATTTGTGGACTTATGTAGATGACTCCTAGAGGTCGGATGCATGTGCAGCTTGCAACATCATCCTCGAGCCTGGATTAGCAAAGTTAGATCATCTAACTTGCAAGATAATAGATCTGATCTATTATATTTTACATACATTAGATGTAGTATAGAAACATATTGATATGATTAACATGTAGTTCTTGCTCTTTATATTTTAATTTTTGATTTAATACCATATAATAATCATATAATAAGATCATAGATATAGAGATTTTCTGGTTTTATTAGATAAATTTTGACTTATTTTAGTCTTCCACTGCCTGATCTTGAAAAAGGTTCAAGATCTAACCCTGAAACCCTAGATCTGGTTCCTTCAATTGATATCAGAGCCTAGGTTATTTATTACATGATCATTTCTACATACTTAGATTATTTTTTAGATTAGATCTAATTTATAATCTGATTGTTAAATCTGAAATTAAAATTTTTAGATCAATCACGAATTGTAGGTTGTCCTGCTGCAAGATTTACCCCTTACAATGCAAAGGTTGTCCTATTTCGTGTAGATCTATCTTTAATCATAAATTTGTTAGATATGATCTAGATTAAATTTATAATTTATTAGATTTAAAAGATATTTAAATTGAAAATAAAATCTCTTTGTTAATAATTTTTGCATAAAGAACCATCATATATTTGTCTGAAAAATTTGCGCAGTTTAAAGTTGAAATTATTTCAATTACATGAACCTATTTAGATTAGATCTAAAGTAGTTTCATGCTTATTTCACTTACATTTTGATTATGAATCAAACATCCAACTTGATTGGTAGAACCATGTTGTAAAAATATTTTATAAATATAAAAATTATTTTCGAAAAGCCGAACCCCAACCCTCAGCCCGAAACTTAATTGAGAATTAAGAAGTTGTTTGATTAGGTTCTAGGATTGTGAATTGAAGAACCTAAGACACAAACCATAATACATTGGGTTAATGGGTTAGTGAGAATTAGGTCCATTAATTGGGTTAGACCTAAGGTTAGATTAAAGATGGACTGAATTAGAGAATTGACTAAATCTAATCAATTATTGTCTTAGATTAGGTCAAGGATTCTCTAGATCAATTACAATAGCTGTAGTTGGTCAAGTCCATATCTTTAATGAGATTCAAATGGACTTGATTCTTGGCTAAGCGATCTAGCATGAAGTGTTAGGTTGATCTAATCGAAACTAATTAAACCAGTTGATGTCTAAGGTAAACCAGACCGGTGATTTTTAATTGGCAGCCCACTTACCTGGCCATTTCTGATGGTGTCTAAGGTAAGCTTTGGTAGACCCTCCCACCGATCGAACTTACCTTGTTTCTTGGTGAAATTATGTTTCGATCGGATCACTTGACTATTCAAGCTGACCCATGTCAGCTAGGTAAATCAGTGTGACTGATTTAGGTGCTCCTAGACCAGCCCATTTAATGGTCTTCTTTAAACTGATTTGATGAAGCCAGTGGGAGGATCATGATAAGCTGGTTCATCTGACCTCCTCCTCTAAATCAATTAAATCTTCTAAAATTATTAGGTCCTTAAAATAAAATAGTTATGGTGATAACTAGATCATAGCCTCTCATTAAGTGGATGATAATGGGTCCATCAGTTGGATAATCATTGGAGGCCCAAAGGCCTGGTGCTTATCGACTGATGGAATTATCATTCATAATATGATTTTTTGACTGCATCTTTTTAAATGATGGTTAGGTTAGCCAACCAAAGTTTGGTCTAATCATTCATTGGCTAGATGGGCCAAGTATGGTCATGTTAATGGTTAGACCTAACCAGACCTTTTCAGTGGAGGCTAAAGCCTACTGATTAGGGACTGAAGCAAAATTAAGATTACTAGAAATTGTTTAGAAAAATAATTGGTTATGAACCTACCCTTAGATGTACATGGATTGGCCAACCAAAGTTGGGCTTGTGTGCAGTCTAAGTGGATTCTAGTACCCACTAAGGAATTAGGGTAATTCCTTGAATTGGAGGTAGAGGCTATCATTTCGAATAAAATAGTGGAAAAAATCTTTTGATTAAAGTCCAAATCTTTAGGTTTAATGAATCAATTATGAATTAGGTTATAATTTTTCTTTGTGTAGATATGGCCACTTTCCTATCACTCCGATCATTGTTGGACAATGATAGTTTGGTGGGACCCAACTTCGATAGCTGGTATCAAAAGTTAAAGATAGTCCTGGAGCATGAACGGATCCTATATATAATAATGGATCCTGCACTTGAGGAGCCAACTGCCAATGCACATGGAATAGTCAGAGACACTTACCAGAAGTGGCTCAGTGATCAGACCACGGTGCACTGCATCATGCTGGCTGCCATGAGCAACGAGTTTAGTCACAGATTTGAGACGACTCTGCCAAAGAACATGCTTCAAGTGTTGGAGGATGCCTTTAGCACATCCGATGATGTGGAGAGGCACAAGACTAGTTGTGCCATCTTCAATGCCAAAATATGGGATGGTGCCTCTGTCACTGATCATGTACTATACATGATCGAGCTGATGGAGCGTTTGAGCAAGCTCGGCTTTTCCTTGCATGAGCAGCTTGGAAAAAATGTAATACTAAACTCGCTGCCCAAGTCTTATCTCCCATTCCTCACTCATTATAGAATGACAAAGTCTGAAGTAAACAACCACAGGTTACTGGGGTTGCTTTAGAGCTTTGAGAAGGATCACCAACTGCACAAGGAATCGGTGAACTTAGTGGGAGGTTCATCTTCTGATTCATGACCTTTTGAGAAAGGGAAGAAGAACAAGAAGAAAAAAGTGAAGAAGGTACAAGTTCAGGCTAGAACATCAGTGCAGGACCAGACCAGAAAGATCAAGCCCGATAAGAGTCAAGCTGAATGCTTCTTTTGCAAGAAGCGGGGGCACTGGAAGAGGAACTATTCTCAGTACATTGCCTCCCTGGATCCGAACAGGCAGAGAAAGAAGTAAGCTATTGCTGGACAAGGTATTTATATGATAACTTTTTGCAATTTCTCTATTTGTGATATAACTGACTGGATATTGGATACCGATAGTCCTTACCATATTTGCAATTCGTTGTAGGGGTTGCATGTCAGTAGAAGATTCGAGCAAGGCGAGAGGTTCCTGAACATTGGAGATGGAAGATCAGGTTCAGTTCTAACATTAGAAATCTTGAAACTTATATTTGAGTCCTATACCGTTGTTCTTAATGATTATCATTTCTGTCCCAGTTTCTTTTTAAATATTATTTTTGTAGGCCTTCTGACCAAAAAATGATTATGAAATTTCAATAAAGAAACAAGTTTGTAATATCATTATGAATGGTGTTACTATTTTTTGTAGACATTTGAACAATGGTGTGTATATGTTATCACAACCTGTTAACATAGTCTATTCTACTGGCAAGCACCCTAGATTAGATAGTGTATCAGATATCTACTTATGGTACTGTAGGCTAGGTCATATAAATAGGAATAGGATAAACAAGTTGACTCAAGAGAAAATCCTCGAAGTCAGTGATTGTGAATCACTTTCAACCTATGAGTCCTATCTTCTTAGTAAAATGACCAAGTCATCTTTTACTGGAAAAGGTGAGAGAGCTACTGAGCTCTTGGGCCTAGTACATACTGATGTATGCAGGCCCATGAGCACAAGTACTGGAGGTGGATATTTTTACTTCATCACTTTCATGGATGATCTATCTAGATATGGATATATCTATCTGATGAAACATAAGTCATATTCATTTGAAATGTTCAAACGATTCTGAAGTGAAGTAGAAAAATAAACTGGGAAGAGTATTAAAACTCTTCGGTCTGACCAAGGAGGGGAATACCTTTTTGGTGAGTTTTTCACATATCTAGGAGAGAATGAGATTCTTCCCCAATGGACTCCTCCAGGAACATCATAGCATAATGGTGTGTCTGAAAGGAGAAATCGGACTCTGTTAGACATGATCCGATCCATGATGGGTTTTGCTAGTTTGCCGATATCCTTCTGGAGATATGCACTCGAATTGGCCTGTTATCTGTTAAATAGGATTCCAAGTAAATCTGTAATTAAGACTCCATATGAGATTTGGACAGGGCGTAAGCCAGTACTTTCACACCTTAGGATCAGGGGGGGCCCGACCTATGTCAAACAGTTAGTTACAGATAAACTTGGACCTAGGTCGGACAAATGCACATTCATAGGGTACCCCAAAGAGACCAAAAGATATTTTTTCTACCATGTTGATTAACAAAAGGTGTTCGTCAGGGCAATCTTTTTAGAAAAGGAGTTCCTTGGTGAAGGAACCATTACCTCTAAGGTTAAACTTGATGAAGTTCAACAGGTAGAAGAACTGACACCAATAGCTGAACCTGAGTCGGATTTGATTAGATCAGATCCGAAGCCCAATGTACCTGCACCATTAAGGCAATTCGATAGAGTACCGCATCAGTCGGACAGATACTATGATTTTTTGGTCTGAGATGTTGATCCCATCAAACTCGATAAGAACGATAAAAATTCGATCACCTATATGGATGCAATGCAGAGACCTGATTCCGAGAAATGGCTTGAAGCCATAAAATCCGAAATGGAGTCCATGAAGGTAAAAGATGTATGGACTTGATTGACCCACCTAAAGGAGATAAATCCATTGGGTGTAAATGGATCTTCAAAAAGAAGAGGGGAGCATACGAAAAGGTGGAGACCTATAAAGCCCATCTGGTTGCCAAGGGGTATTGTCAACATTATGGTATTGACTATAACGAGACGTTCTCCCCTGTGGCAATGCTCAAATCCATTCAGATAATGCTTGCAATAGCTGCCCATCTAGATTATGAGATTTGGTAGATGGATGTAAAGATAGCTTTCCTGAATAGAGAGCTGACTGAAGAGGTGTATATGATACAACCTGAGGGATTTATATCCACAGATAAGTCCAAGGTGTGCAAGCTTCAGAGATCCATTTATGGATTGAAGCAAGCTTCTTGAAGTTGGAACATGCATTTTGATAAGGTGATCAAAATGTATGGCTTCATTAAGAATGAAGAAGAGCCTTGCATCTATAAATTGGCAAATGGTCCAATTATGGTATTCTTTGTCTTGTACGTGGATGACATTCTCTTAATAAAAAATGATATCCCCACACTACAGAGAATAAAAGTTTGGTTGTCATCGCAGTTCTCCATGAAGGACTTGGATGAAGCATCCTACATCTTAGAGAATGAAAATCTATAGGGATAGATCTAAAAGGATGCTTGGATTATCCCAGTCCATATACATAGATAATGTGCTGAAGAGGTTTAGCATGGAGAATTTCAAGAAGAACTATCTACCGATAGGCCATGAAATTTTTCTTTCTAAGAAGGATTGTCTGACAACTCCTGAAAAGAGAGAGAGTATATGAGTAGAGTCTCATATGCTTCGATCATAGCATGCTTACTAGAAGTAGTGAGTAAATACCAATCTGATCTTGGAGAAAATCATTGAAAAGTGGTTAAAGCCATCCTTAAGTATTTGAGAAATACTAAGGACCAATGGTTGATTTATAACGAGTCAGATCTGAAACTTGTGGGGTTCATAGACTCCAACTTTCAATCTGACCATGATGACAGTAGAAGCGTATCGAATTATATCTTTACTCTGAATGGTGGAGCTATCTGCTGGAAGAGTTTCAAGCAGCATACTGTGGCAGACTCTATTTGTGAGGTGGAGTACATCGCAGCATCGGATGCTGCAAAGAAAGCTGTGTGGCTGAGAAAATTCATCATCGAGCTCGGAGTAGCACCATCCCTCGATGGTCCGATCCTGCTCTACTGTGACAGCACTGGTGTCATTGCTCAGGTGAAGGAACCCAAAGCACACCAGCGGACGAAGCATATTTTGCACCGCTTTCACCTAATCTGAGAGATCGTGGATCGAGGTGACGTCGACCTTCAGAAGATCAACGAAAAGAAGAACCTGACTGACCCCTTCACTAAAGCCCTGACGATAAAGGAGTTCGGTAATCATAAGTTGAAGATGGGTATTAGATACTTTGCCGAGTGGCTTTAGGACAAGTGAGAGTTGTTGGAAAATATGTCCCAAAAGCCGATCATCAATTTGATGACGGTTGAGTAACCTTGTATTGTAATTGATTTGTTAATAAATAAAATATATTTTTAAAATTTTTATCATAAGTTTTCATCTTCTAATGAACTCCGTTGTTGTGATAATATCTTTAGGACTATTTAGGTTCGATAAAGAGAGGATTTATCGATTAGTCCTTAAAACTGTTCACGATCAAATATTAGGTTATTGATAAGGACGACAGCTTCTATCGAGCATAGGTCGCTATAGGCTATATGGGTTGGTTGTCCTCTTAACCAAAGAGTGTGGAGATACTGGTATGGCATACAGATGAGATGTAAGAGTACATCATCATAGAACGTGGCCAACTCAAGAGTATTCTGCTGTCAAGAATGTCTCTGATGGGATATAGGTATAAGTGTCCCTTAGACTTGAGATCACCTCAGTGACTTGCAAGCAACTCACTGTGTTTTGGTACTAGACTAACTAAATTTCTAATTTAGTGATGGAAGGCTTCTGGGCACAATCAAGTACTTGCGAAGTCAGAGTGTGATCAAGATAGGATTGACCACTCCAAGAGTTGGAGAAGAATATGTCACTGTATTTCAATTTAGCAAAACCTTTGCCAGGATAATCCATCAGATGGATTTGATATTTTGAAATACAATGTGGACAACCTAATCAGAGTTAACAGTTGAACTCTGAGGTATCCAATGAGCATTTTAGTCAAGGAGATGAATTATCTGGAAACTATATCCGTTTGGGTTATAAGGATGTTGTTCTACTCATTCGACCTATCCAGCCGTCGGGTACCATTGCTAGATAATCACTTCGATTGGTATAAAAATTTATTTTTATGCTACCGACTTAGGTTCAGACCTATGAGGTCACACACATTAGAGTTCATGATCTGATCAGATGGTTGATCAACGATTAAGAATCATTCTAGGGTTAAATGATCAATACGATTGACATTTAACCTAGTGCAAGTGTTGCAAGAGGATTGACTAGCAATTCGATTGCTAATTGACTTAATTTGATTAAGCCAATAGGCTGAGATTAAGTCTAATTGAATATAATTTAATTAGATTTAGTTTGAGCTAGATTGAATCAAGTTCAATTGGTTTATTGGATAAGCCAAGTGCAAGAAAAAATTAGTCTTAGTTCAATTAGGACTTGGGTCAACCTAATTTCTAATTTGATTAAAAAATTAAATCTAATTTAAATCTAATTTAATCTAATTAAATTAAAATTTTAATTATATTAAGATCTATTTTAATTAGATTTATTTGATTTTAGTTTGATTTGATTTGAGAAACCAAATTTGAACAAGTCATAGATTGAATCCTAGTAAGACTAGGATTCCACCTTGTGCCACCTTAGCCCCCTACGCCCACTATCTCTTATTTTATGTGACCAAACTTTCTCTCCCAAGCCTTCACACACACCCAAAGCTTTCCACTCTTTCTCTCTTATATGGAATGTGGTTGTGGACCAAGTCAAAGTAGGAATTAGTTTGGATTTCAAATTCTATGATATAGAATTTTAGGAAACCAAAACTCTTTCCTTATGGCCCTGATTTTAGCCAAATTTTTTCTAAGATTTTTATGGCTTTTATGGAACATATTGTGCAACCTTTGTTGGGTGGTACATGGTAGAAAAAGAAAGAGGGGGCACCCATGAGTTGGGCACCCCTTGTCTTGCCCTGTTTGGATTTTCCTTGATCAGGTATTTGACCTAGACAAGGATTCTTTATATCTCATTATTTAAGGCAAATTTATTCTTAATATTTTTTTGAATTATAGAGAATTGAGGTATCTTTGGGGTATGTGAAAATTAGGAAGAAAGAGTATTGGGGCATGGAGATATAATAGATACAAAACTAGGTGTCTGGGTTAGAGCAAAGAGAAGAAAAAGAGGGTCTTCTTCTAGGGTTGCTGAGTTCACCTCTTTCTTTCCTCCATCTTTCAGTTTTCTGAGAGTGTCTCATATCTAAAACTCCTTCTCCTACTTTTCATCTTTAGAAGAGTCTAAATCAAGAAGAAGGAGACATCTGATCGACCATCGAAGAAGGATCAGCACAGTACTAGCATACTGTGCTGATTTTCTGGACCAGGACTTTCGATCGTGATTTGTGGACTCATGTGGATGACTCCTAGAGATTGGATGTATGTGTGGCTTGCAATATCATCCTCAAACCTAAATTAGCAAAGTTAGAATGTCTAACTTGCAAGATAATAGATCTGATCTATTATATTTTACATACATTAGATGTAGTATAGAAACATGTTGATATGATCAACATGTAGTTCTTGCTCTTTATATTTTAATTTTTGATTTAATACCATATAATAATCATGTAATAAGATCTTAGATCTATGGATTCTCTAATTTTATAAGATAAATTTTGATTTATTTTAATCTTCCGCTGCCTGATCTTGAAAAAATTTCAAGATCTAATCCTAAAACTATAGATCTGGTTCCTTCAATTGGTATCAGAGCCTAGATTATTTATTACATGATTATTTATACATACTTAGATTATTTCTTAGATTAGATCTAATTTATAATCTGATTGTTAAATCTAAAATTAAAATTTTTAGATCAATCACTAACTGTATGTTGTCCTGTTGTAAGGTTTACCCCTTACAGTGCGAAGGTTGTCCTATTTCATGTAGATCTATCTTTAATCATAAATTTGTTAGATGTGATCTAGATTAAATTTATGATTTATTAGATTTAAAAAATATTTAAATCTAAAATAAAATCTCTTTGTTAATAATTTTTGTGCAAAGAACCATCATATATTTGTCTGAAAAATTTATGCAGTTTAAAGTTGAAATTATTTCAATTACATGAACCTGTTTAGATTAGATCTAAAGTAGTTTCATGCTTATTTCACTTGTATTTTGATTATGAATCAAATATGCAACTTGGTTGGTAGAACCATGTTATAAAAATATTTTACAAATATAAAAATTATTTTCGAAAAGCCGAACCCCAACTCTCAGCTCAAAACTTAATTGAGAATTAAGAAGTTGTTTGATTAGGTTCTAAGATTGTGAATTGAAGAACCTAAGACACAAACCATAACACATTGGGTTAATGGGTTAGTGGGAATTAGGTCCATTAATTGGGTTAGACTTAAGGTTAGATTAAAGATGGACTGAATTAGAGAATTGACTAAATCTAATCAATTGTTGTCTTAGATTAAGTCAAGGATTCTCTAGATCAATTATAATAGTTGTAGTTAGTCAAGTCCATGTCTTTAATGAGAACCAAATGGACTTGATTCTTGGCTAAGCGGTCTAGCACGAACTGTTAGGTTGATCTAATCGAAACTAATTAAATCAGTTGGTATCTAAGGTAAACTAGACCGATGATTTTTAATTCGCAGCCCGCTTACCTAGCCATTTCTGATGGTGTCTAAGGCAAGCTTTGGCAGACTCTCCCATCGATCGAACTTACCTGACCTCTTGGTGAAATTATATTTTGATCAGATCACTTGACTATTCGAGCTGACCTATGTCAACTAGGTAAATCAGTGTGACTGATTTAGGTGCTCTTAGACCGACCCATTTAATGGTCTCCCTTAAACTGGCTTGGTAAAGCCAGTGAAAGGATCATGATAAGCTGGTTCATCTGACCTCCTCCTCTAAATCAATTAAATCCTCTAATATTATTAGGTCCTTAAAATAAAATAGTTATGGTGATAACTAGATCATAGCCTCCCATTAAGTGGATGATAATGGGTCCATCAGTTGGATAATCATTGGAGGCCCAAAGGCCTGGTGCTTATCGACTGATGGAATTATGATTCATAATATGATTTCTTGACTGCATCTTTTTAAATGGTGGTTAGGTTAGCCAACCAAAGTTGGGTCTAATCATTCATTGGCTAGATGGGCCAAGTATGGTCATGTTAATGGTTGGACCTAACCAGACATTTTCAGTGGAGGCCAAAGCCTACTAATTAGGGACTGAGGTAAAATTAAAATTATTAAAAATTATTTAGAAAAATAATTGATTGTGAACCTTGTTGGAAAATATGTCATAAAAGTCAATCGTCAAGCTGTTGATCGTTGAGCAACCAAGTATTGTAATTGATTTGTTAATAAATAAAATATATTTTTGGTATTTTCATCATAAGTTTTCATCTTCTAATGAACTCCGTGGTTATGATGAAGTCCTTAGGACTATTTAAGTTCGTTAAAGAGAAAATTTATCGATTAGTCCTTAAAATTATTCACGACCAAATGATAGGCTGTTAATAAGGACGATAGCTTCTATCGAGCATAGGTCGCTGTAGGCCATATGGGTTGGTTATCCTCTTAATCAAGGAGTACGGAGATACTGGTATGGCATACAGGTGAGATATAAGGGTACATCATCATTGAACATGACCAACTCTAGAGCATTCTGATGTCGAGAATGTCTCTAATGGGATATAGGTATAAGTATCCCTTAGACTTGAGATCACCTCAGTGACTTGCAAGCAACTCACTGTGCTTTAATACTAGACTAACTGAATTTCTAATTCAATGACGGAAGGCTTCTAAGCATAGTCAAGTACTTGCAAAGTCAAAGTGTGATCGAGATTGGATTGACCACTCCAAGAGTTGGAGAATAATGAGTCGCTATATTTCAATTTAGCAAAATCTTGACCAGGATAATCTATCGAATTGATTTGATATTTTGAAATACAATGTGGACAACTTGATCAGAGTTGATAGTTGAACTCTGAGGTATCCTATGATCATTTTGGTCAAGGGGATGAATTATATGTAAACTATATCCACATGGATTCTAAGAATGTTGTTCTACACATTCGATCTATCCGGTTGTCGGATACTATTGCTAGATGGTCACTTCGATTGGTACAAGAATTTATTTTTGTTCTACCAGCTTAGGTTTAGACCTATGAGATCACACACATTAGAGTTCGTGATCCGATCGGATGGTTGATCAACGATTAAGAATCATTCTAGGGTTAAATGATCAATATAATTGACATTTAACCTAGTGCAAGTGTTGCAGGAGGATCGATTAGCAATTCAATTGCTAATTAGTTTATTTTGATTAGACCAATGGGTTGAGATTATATTTAATTAAATATAATTTAATTAGATTTAATTTGGACTTGATTGGATCAAGTTCAATTGGTTTATTGGATAAGCCAAGTGCAAGGAAAAACTAGTCCTAGTTCAATTAGGACTTGGGTTAACCTAATTTTAAAATAAATTTAAATATAATTTAATCTAATTAAATTAGGTTCTTAGTTAGATTAAGATCTATTTTAATTGGATTGATCTAATTTTGGTTTGAGAAACTAAATTAAAACAAATCATAAGATAAAATCCTAGTAAGACTAGGATTCTACCTTGCGCCACATAAGCCCCCCACGCCCTCTCTCTTATTCCATGCCAATTCTCTCTTATTTTGTGCGACAAAAATCCTCTCCTAGGTCTTCACCATGCCCAACAGGTTTCTTCTCTTCTTTCTTACATGGAAGATGGTTGTGGATCAAATTAAAGTAGGAATATGTTTGGATTTCAAATTCTATGAGATAGAGTTTTAGAAATCCAAAACTCTTTCCTTTTTGCATCGATTTTACCCAGATTTTTTTTGAGATTTTTGTGGCTTTTATGGCACTTGATAGGCACCATTTTCTGTTGGTCCATGCACAAAAGGAAGGAGTGGGCACCCAAGAGTTGGGCGTCCCTTATCTTGCCATGTTTGGATAAACCTTGACTAGGTATTTGACCTAGACAAGGACTCTATCATATCTCTTTATATAAAATAAATTTCTTCATAAATTTTTTATAAAAAATAGAACAAAGAGAGACCTTTGGGGCATCCAAAAATTAGAGAGAAAGAAGGTTGTAGCGTTGAGATATAATAGACACAAGATAGAGTGTCTAGAGAGAGCAAAGAGAAGAAGAAGAGGGTCTTCTTCTAGGGTTGTTGTGTTCATCTCTTCCCTTCCTCCATCTTGAGTTTTCTATGAGTGTCTCAGATCTAAAACTCCTCCTCCTACTTCTCATCTTTGGAAGAGTCCAAATCAAGAAGAAGAAGGCACCTGATCAACCATCGAAGAAGAATCAGCGCAGTACTAGCATACTGTGCTGATTTCCTGAAGCAGAACTTCTGATCAAGATTCGTGAGCTCGTGTGGACGACTCCTAGAGACCAAATATGTGTGCGGCTCACAACATCATCCTCAATCCTGGATCAGTAAGGTTAGAACATCTAACTTGTAAGGTAATAGATTTGATCTATTATTTATTACATACATTAGATGTAGCATAGAAACATGTTGATATGATCAACATGTAGTTCATTCTCTATATGTTTTCATTTTTGATTTAATGTCATGTAATAATCATGTAATAGGATCTTAGATCTAGAGATTCTCTAGTTTAATAAAATAAATTTTAATTTATTTTAGTCTTCTGCTGCATGATCTTAAAAAAATTTCAAGATCTAACCCTGAAACCCTAGATCTGGTTCCTTCAATTGGTATCAGAGCCAGATTGTTTATTACATGATTATTTATACATGCTTAGATTATTTTTTAGATTAGATCTAACTTATAATCTGATTATTAAATCTAAAATTAAAATTTTTAGATCAATCACGAACTGCAAAGTTGTCCTGCTGTAAGGTTTACCCCTTATAGTGCAAAGGTTGTCCTAGTTCGTGTAGATCTATCTTTAATCATAAATTTGTTAGATGTGATCTAGATTAAATTTATAATTTATTAGATTTAAAAGATATTTAAATCTAAAATAAAATCTCTTTGTTAATATAACATGTGCAAAGAACCATCATATTTTTGTCTAAAAAATTTGTGCAGTTTAAAGTTGAAAATATTTCAATTACATGAACCTGTTTAGATTAAATCTAAAGTAGTTTCATGTTTATTTCATTTACATTTTGATTATGAATCAAACATGTAACTTGATTGGTAGAACCATGTTATAAAATTATTTTACAAACATAAAAATTATTTTCAAAAAGTTGAACCCCAACCCTCAGCCCAAAACTTAATTGAGAATTAAGAAGTTATTTTGATTAGGTTCTAGGATTGTGAATTGAAGAACCTAAGACACAAACCATAACAATTAGGTTAGTGAAAATTAGGTCCATTAATTGGGTTAGACCTAAGGTTAGATTAAAGATGGACTTAATTAGAGAATTGACTAAATCTAATCAATTATTGTCTTAGATTAGGTCAAGAATTCTCTAGATCAATTACAATAGTTGTAGTTGGTCAAGTCCATGTTTTTAACGATAACCAAATGGACTTGATTCTTGGCTAAGCTGTCTAGCACGAACTGTTAGGTTGATCCAATCGAAACTAATTAAACCAGTTGGTGTCTAAGGTAAACCAGATAGCTGGTTTTTAATTGGGAGTCTGCTTACCTGGCCATTTCTGATGGCATCTAAGACAAGCTTTGGTAGACCCTCCCACCGATCGAACTTACCTGGCCTCTTGATGAAATTATATTTTGATTGGATCACTTGACTATTCGAGCTGATCTATGTCAGCCAGATAAATCAATGTGACTGATTTAGGTGCTCCTAGACCAACCCTTTTAATGGTCTCCCTTAAGCTGACTTGGTGAAGCCAGTGGGAGGATCATAATAAGCTGATTCATCTGACCTCATCCTCTAAATCAATTAAATCTTCTAAAATTATTAGGTCCTTAAAATTAAATAGTTATGGTGATAATTAGATCATAGCCTCCCATTAAGTGGATGATAATGGGTCCATTAGTTGGATAATCATTGGAGGCCTAAAGGCCAGGTGCTTATTGGCTGATGAAATTATCATTCATAATATGATTTCTTGACTACATCTTTCTAAATGATGGTTAGGTTAGCCAACCAAAGTTGGGCCTATCATTCATTGGCTAGATGGGCCAAGTATGGTAATGTTAATGGTTGGACCTAACCAGACCTTTTCAGTGAAGGCCAAAGCCTACTGATTAGAGACTAGGGCAAAATTAAAATTATTAAAAATTATTTAGAGAAATAATTGATTATGAATCTATCCTTAGATGTACATGGATTAGCCAACCAAAGTTGGACTTGTGTGCAGTCTAAGTGGATTCTAGTACCCACTAAGGAATTAGGGTAATTCCTCGAATTGAAGGTAGAGGCTACCAATTCGAATAAAATAGTGGAAGAAATCTTTTGATTAAAGGCCAAATCTTTAGGTTTAATGAATCAGTTACTAATTAGGTTATGATTTTTATTGTGCAAATATGGCCACTTGCCTATCGCTCTGATCATTGTTAGACAATGATAACTTGGTGGGACCCAACTTCGGTAGCTGGTATCGAAAGTTGAAGATAGTCTTGGAGCATGAACGGATCCTATATGTGATAACGGATCCTGCACCTGAGGAGCCAGCAGTCAATGCATGTGGAACAGTTAGAGATACTTTTTAGAAGTGGCTCAATGATCAGACCACGGTGCACTGCATCATGCTGGCTGACATGAGCAATGAGTTCAGTCGTAGATTTGAGATGGCTCGGCCAAAGGATATGCTTCAAGTGTTGGAGGATGCCTTTGGCATACCTGATGGCGTAGAGAGGCACAAGACTAGTTGTGCCATCTTCAACGCCAAAATGTGGGATGGTGCCTCTGTCACTGACCATGTATTATACATGATCAAGCTGATGGAGCATTTGAGCAAGCTCGGCTTTTCCTTGCATGAGCAGCTTGGGAAAGATGCAATACTGAACTCGCTGCCCAAGTCTTATCTCCCATTCCTCACTCATTATAGAATGACAAAGCCTGAAGTGAACTACCACGGGTTACTGGGGTTGCTTCAGAACTTTGAGAAGGATCACCAACTCCACAAAGAGTCAGTGAACTTAATGGGAGGTTCATCTTTTGATTCTCGACCCTTTGAGAAAGAGAAGAAGAACAAGAAGAAAGTGAAGAAGGTGCAAGTTCAGGCTGGGACATCAGTGCAGGGTCAGACCAAAGAGATCAAGCCCAATAAGTGTCAAGCTGAATGCTTCTTTTGCAAGAAGTGGGGGCACTAAAAGAGGAACTGTCCTCAGTACATTGCCTCCCCATACCCGAACAGGCAGAGAAAGCAGCAAGCTATTACTGGGCAAGGTATTCATATGATAACTCCTTGCAATTTCTCTATTTTTGATATAACTGACTGGGTATTGGATACCGATAGCCCTTACTATATTTGCAATTCATTGCAGGTGTTGCAGGTCAGTAGGAGATTTAAGCAAGGTGAGAGATTCTTGAATGTTGGAGATGGAAGACCAGTTCCAGTTCTAGCATTAGGAATCTTGAAACTTGTATTTGAGTCCCATACCATTGTTCTTAATGATTGTCATTTCTGTCCCAGTTTCTTTTTAAATGTTATTTCTGTAGGCCTTCTGGCCAAAAATGATTATGAAATTTCAATAAAAAAATAAGTTTGTAATATCATTATGAATGATATTATTATTTTTTATGGATATTTGAACAATGGTGTGTATATGTTATCACAATCTGTTAACATAGTCTATTCTACTAGCAAGCACCCTAGATTAGATAGTGTGTTAGATATCTACTTATGGCACTGTAGGCTAGGTCATATAAAAAAGAACAGAATAAACAGGTTGACTCAAGAGAAAATTCTCTAAGTCAGTGATTGTAAATCACTTCCAACCTGTGAGTCCTGTCTTCTTGGTAAAATGATCGAGTCACCTTTTACTGAAAAAGGTGAGAGAGCTACTGAGCTCTTGGGCCTAGTACATATTGATGTATGCAGGCCCATAAGCACAAGTGCTAGAGGTGGATATTTTTACTTCATCACTTTCACGAATGATCTATCTAGATATGGATATGTCTATCTGATAAAACATAAGTCAGATTCATTTAAAATGTTCAAACAATTTCGGAGTGAAGTAGAAAAACAAACTGGAAAGAGTATTAAAACTCTTCGATCTGATCGAGGAGGAGAATACCTTTCTAGTGAGTTTCTCACATACCTAGGAGAGAATGGAATTCTCTCCCAATGGACTCCTCTAGGAACACCACAACATAATGGTGTGCCTGAAAGGAGAAATCGGACTCTGTTAGACATAGTCCAATCCATGATGGATTTTGCTAGCTTGCTGATATCCTTCTGGGGATATGCACTCGAATCGGCCTATTATCTATTAAATAGGGTTCCAAGTAAGTCTGTAATTAAGACTCCATATGAGATATGGACAGGGCGTAAGCCAGCACTTTCACACCTTAAGGTCTGGGGGTGCCCGGCCTATGTCAAATGGTTAGTTACAGATAAACTCAGATCTAGGTCTGACAAATGCACATTCATAGGGTACTCCAAAAAGTTCAAAGGATATTTTTTCTACTACGCTGATGAACAAAAGGTATTCGTTAGCCTTAAGGCAACTTTTTTAGAAAAGGAGTTCGTTGGTGAAGGAACCGTTTCCTCTAAGGTTGAACTTGATGAAGTTCAACCGGTAGAAGGACCAACACCAACAGCTAAACCTGAGTCAGATTTTATTAGATCAGATCTGGAGCCCAATATACCTACACCGTTAAGGCGATCTGGTATAGTACCGCATCAGCCAGATAGATACTACAGTTTCTTGGTCCGGGATGGTGATTCGATCGAACTCGATGAGAACGAGAGGATCCGATCACCTATATGGATGCAATGTAGAGATCTGGTTTCAAAAAATGGATTGAAGCCATGAAATCCGAAATGGAGTCCATGAAGTTCAACGATGTATGTGAAGGAAAAAAAATGCCTTTTTCCTGTGTAGGATCTTCTAGATTTCATCAAATCTGGGGTGGAATAAATTAAAAATTTTTATCCTATGCTATTTCAGATCTAATGTCTATTAGATCTAATTTTATTATCTGATATTTAAAATCTAAAATTAAATCTAAAAGTATGAGAAATATAGACATACCTCAAGGGTAATCTAATTATCCTGTAGATGATCGCAGCACTGCCTGAGGTTCTGATGTAGCCATGCAAGCACATGGCCTCTACCAGTATCCACTCAGGTAGGATCTGGAACATCTTCTCCTTGCAATTCTACACTCCAAAAATTAGATCAATATCTAATTTGGAAGTACTTCAGAACTCCTTCTGAAGTTAGAGCAGCAGCCTATCGAAGATGTCCTGCAGCCTTCTGTTCCAGGTGTCACCACGTCTTGTACCTTTGCCAGATGAACGTCCAACTTCTTAGATGTGAAGAGGGGAGAAAGGAGAGCAGGGAGGATATAGAGAGAGGGGAGGGAAAAGCAGCTAATGGGTTTTTTGCATAAAATAAGTTCTATCACAAAACCCTAGGTGCAGCAGGGTTTATATAGATCCTGTATGCTGCGTAGTGCCACATCATTCGACCAATCAAAAAATTCCAATAAATTCTAAAAAAATTTTGATTGGTGGAGTGATATCATTTGATCACATCAGATAAGAATCCCCATGCTCTCTCCTATGTTGGCACCTATATTGGATAAGAACAAATAAGGTGGCACCAAAGAGTCCAAGTTTATCAGGACTCTTTGGTTCATATCCATTTGGGGCGCCCACTTAAATCCAATTGGGCTCATGCCATAATCTAATTATGGAACCTAATTAGAAGTGGTTTGGACATGTGGACACTCCACAAAAATCCTCCAATGAATCCTCTTCAGTTTAAGACCCATACGTCAATTTTTGACAGATGTCCTAAAATGAAGTTGGCAGGTGCTAGAAATTAGCAGGTGTTGTCTTAAATTCATCTCATGAATTAAGATAAGTCTTTTCTGAGCTGAACAAGCTTCAATTAGACTGAGAGAAACTTTCTCAAGATTCTCTGGATGAGCCAAATCATATTTGGCTCAGTAGAGATAGAAAAGATTACACGAGGAGAAAGTTAGGCTTAATCGAGTGCTAGCATGATTTCCTTGAACCTAATTGGATCTTATCCAAATCAATTGGGGTAGCCCAATTGATGACATCCAGACCCTAACCCTTGTTTGTGTGACCTAGTTAGGTTCAATTCTGTATGATAATGAGACATGTCATGATCTCATCATCGACATCATCGAAACTCCTTTCGATGGACCAGAACTCTTCTGATTCAGACAATTAGAATGATCGATCATCAAAATCATTCTAATTGCTCCCAAAATCTACCACTGACACCTTGCAGTATATGGTGGCAACCCATCAGAATTGAAGATGAACCTCTTGGTGCAGCTACCTGTGTGATTGAGTTCCTCTATCATGAGTCTTGACTAAATTAGGGTTAAGGTGAACTCGTCAAACCCAACATCAGTCATATGAATCAATCGATCGATCCGAGTCCGATGTGAAACCCAATGGAAAACTCTTTTCCATTATTTCACTTTGCCATGGCCATGGGCTTAAGGACTCGATCTTTCGATCATCATAGGACTACTCCTCTCATCTACCGAGGTTGATAGATCCCATCTTGGTGCGATCTGGTTCCTACAATGGATATACTACAGCCAACATACACCTCAGGATTTCAAATGGCTAGGAGATCGAGTTATGGTGTAGTCAAACTATAACACACTCAAGGTGAACCGTCGATGCACCTCAGGTCAAAGAACTAGACACACAACTGCAGCATCGAGCTAGTCATCGACGAGAATGTAGACTTCTTTATGACTGCTCGAGGTGGTCACGCTCAGTACTCTCATTCTCAACGAATACTTGTACTCTCGCTTCGGTGTCTCCACACCGTAGACTCAAGACTCATCTATCCTAAAAAAGCGATCGTACACCAACCTTCTGGATCGATCACCATCCCCATGATGATCCTATGATCAGGAGCAGTTTATGAATTAGTTATGTAAATTCATGCCTTAAATTTTCAACTCTTGAAAATATGAATTTATATTTCCACTAACTCAAAGGATGTATCGCAGATACAATATACATAATGTGATAGAAGAATAACCCTTTCATTCATTTATAATCAAAATTATAAATTTGCCCTTAGTTCTGTACAGGAATGTGTCAACCGATCTGGCATCTAGGGCACACATCTAACAAACTCCCACTTGACCTAATGCCAATTGGCTACATATCTAAGTCCCATATTCTCAAGGTGGACTTCGATCTTCTGTTGGCCCAATGGCTTAGTCAGCGGGTCTGCCACATTATCTGTGGAGTCGACTCTCTTGACCTCGACATAACCCTTTTTGAGGTAATCACGGATCAGATGGAATCGCCGCTCGATGTGCTTAGACTTCTGGTGAGACCTTGGCTCCTTTGCAAGGGCTATGGTGCCATTATTGTCGCAGTAAAGAGGGATGGCATCCAATGACATTACTCCAAGCTCTACGGCAAACTTCTTGTACCAGAATGCCTCCTTTGCAGTTTTCGATGTAGCAATATACTCTGCCTCCATGGTGGAATCTACAATTACCATTTGCTTGGAACTCTTTCAGCTAACTGCACCACCATTGCAAATGAATAGACTCCCAGATGTTGACTTTTGATCATCTATATCAGATATAAATTTTGAGTCTGTAATTCTCTGAATCTGGAGTTCTCCATTCCCAAAGACTAGAAACATATCCTTAGTCCTTCTCAAGTACTTAAAAATACATTTCACAGAAGTCCAGTGCTCTTCATCTGGATTCGACTGATATCTGCTTGTGACACTCACAGCATGAGCTATATCAGGTCGTGTACATAGCATGACATACATGAGGCTCCCTATTGCCGAAGCATAAGGGATCTTGCTCATGCATTCAATCTCCTCAGGTGTGCTAGGGCACATCTTCTTGGAGAGATGAATGCCATGTCTAAAAGGCAATAAACCTCTTTTGGAGTTATCCATGCTAAACCTTTTTAGCACCTCCTCTATGTACATCTTCTGTGAAAGTCCCAGCATTCTATTTGGTCTATCTTTATAGACCTTAATACCCAGTATAAAGGATGCCTCTCCTAGATCTTTTATAGAGAACTCCTTAGACAACCATACTTTGACTGAGGTCAACATGGGAATGTCATTCCCAATTAGGAGGATGTCATCTACGTACAATACGAGGAAGACAACTGCGCTCCCACTGACCTTTTTGAACACACATGGTTCCTTCTTGTTCTTGATGAAACCAAATATTTTGATCACATCATTGAAATGAGTATTCCAACTCCGAGATGCTTGCTTAAGTCCATAAATGGACCTTTGCAGTTTGCAGACCTTATGATCATCATCACTGGATGTGAAATCAAGCGGCTGTTCCATATAGATATCTTCCTCAAGATATCCATTTAAGAATGCCGTTTTCACATCCATGTGCGGATGGATTTTAGCATGGCTACAGGTGAGAAGGTATCTTGATAGTCAATGCCTTCGCGCTGACTATAACCTTTCACTACGAGCCTAGCCTTGAATGTCTCCACATTCCCATCTGTACCTATCTTTCTCTTGAAGATTCATTTACACCCAATAGGTACAATACCTTCAGGTGGATCTACCAAGGTCCAGACTTGGTTTGAGTGCATCGAGTCAATTTCTGATCTCATTGCCTCTAACCATTTCTCGAAGTCAATATTTGATATCGCCTCATCATTGGTCTTGGGATCATCACCATGAATCTCATTTCTCATGAGGAATATTTCCTCTACATCCTCTTGTATGGTACCTAAGTACCTTTCAGGAGGATGGGAAACCCTAGTCGATCTATGAGGTGGAAGAGATTGTGTTAGGACTGGTTCTGATTGATTAGGTTCCTCAGGTTCTTTAGCTCGTTGCTCTTGGGAGACATTCTCCTTGAGCTTAATTATTCTTTCGATGCCACCTTCTTGAATAAATTATTTTTTAAGAAAAATAGTATTTCAACTCATAATCACATTGTGGTCTTCCAAAATATAAAAATAATATCCTAATGACTCTTTAGGATATCCTATGAACCGAGCTCTAAAAGACCTAAACTCTAACTTGTCCGTCTGCTGTCTCTTGACATGAGCTGGACAACCCCAAATTCTAAGATAATTCAGACTTGGCTTCTTACCATGCCATATCTCATATGGTGTGGTAGGAATGGTTTTAGAGGAAATCCTATTCAATACATAAATTGCTGTCATGAGACAATATCTCCAAAGAAATTCTGAGAGGTCTGTGAAGCTCATCATGGAACGGACCATATCTAATAGGGTTCGATTTCTCCATTCTGAAATCTCGTTGAGTTGAGACGTTCCAAATGGAGTCCATTGAGAGACTATACCATTGTCCTTAAGATAGTCTAGGAATTCCCTACTAAGGTATTCACCTCCTCGATCTGATCGAAGAACCTTAATGGGATTTCCTATTTATTTTTCTATCTCATGTATGAATTCTTTGAACCTTTCAAAGGCTTCAGACTTGTATTTTATTAGAAACACATATCCGTACCTAGACATATCATCGGTAAAGGTAATGAAGTAGATAAAGTTGCCTCTAGCCGGCACATCAAATGGGCTGCACACATCCATATGTACTAGGGCAAGTAGGTTTGTGGCCCTTTCCCCATGTCCCACAAAAGGGAGCTTGGTCATTTTGCCTTGAAAGCATGATTCACAAACTGGATATGACTCAAAAATCAACGGACTCAGTAGCCTGGATTTCTCCAATTTGTTAACCCTGTCTTCCGCTATATGACCTAGCCTTAGGTGCCACAGATACTTATCATTTAGACTATCTCTAGGCCTTTTAATTCTTATGGCATTCACATTTTACTCAATATTAAAAATAGATACATCAACATGTAACTGATAGAGACTATTAATAACAAAACCATTTGCAACTTTATTATTTTCATAAAATATGTTACAATGGTCCTTATGAAAGCTAATCACATAGCTTTCTTGTGCTAAACATGAAACATAAATTAAATTCCTGCTTGCTGCAGGCACATAATAACAGTCTCTTAAAACTAAATCTAATCCTAACAGTAATCACAGAGGGTAGGTTCCTACGGCCATAGCAGCAACTCTTGCTCTATTCCCGACACGTAGGATCATCTCCCCATCCCTCAGCCTCCTACTCTCCTCAAGACCCTACATAGAAGTGCACAAATGAGCACTAGAACCAGAGTCAAGACCCAACTGGATGCAGAAGAAATCGTAAGATTAGATTCGATAATGAGCATACCTTCAGAAGGATCATCTTTCTTATTCTTCAGGGTGGCCAGGTACTGAGGACAGTTCCGCTTCCAATGGCCTTTTGACTGACAGTGGAAACACTTTCCCTTTTCAGAAGCCTTCTTCTTCGATCTTGTCTTCTTGTTCTTGCCATCCACCTTTTGCTTCTTCATGGACTTCTTTTGCTTTTCAAAAGACTTTCTCTTGGAAGAAGTCTGCTCCACAGTAAGAACTGAGCTTTTTGAACCTTTCATTGAAAGCTCAGCTATAACCAGCATATTCATTAACTCGGCCAAGGTACATTGCATCTTATGCATATGAAAGTTCATGATGAAATGACCATATGCATCGGACAAGGACTGAAGGATCACATCAATCTAAAAATCCTTGTCTAAGATGATACCGAGTTTCTCAAGCTCCTCAAGATCCTTGATAATTGTCAAACAATGATCTTGGACTGACTGCCCATCACGCATCTTGGCCTTAAAAAGTCTTTGACAGACTTGATACTTGGCCGTGCGACTCTGTTCACAAAATAACTCTTGTAGGTGAGCCAACATTTGGCGAGTAGTCAAAATATTTTCATGTTGGTGCTGCAAATCATCAGACATTGCACCCAACATGTAGTACCTGGCTTTGTTATCATCATCCATCCACTTTTCAAGAGATGCTCTCTGTTCAGCAGTCGAACGTGCTGGCATGGCAGGTGGGTCCTGGTCCAAGACATGAGTCAATTTTTTGAAACCTAGAATAATTTTGTAGTTCCTCAACCAGTCCTTAAAATTTGATCCAGTTAGTCTATGAGTGTCTAGAATTTTGGTCAGGGGGTTTGAGGCAGACATATTTTCTCTAGAGAGTCAAAAATTTCTAGTTAGATTTTGTAATCAGACTCAACCAATTTGTTTAGGGTTTTTATTTTTAAACAAATTAGGCTCCCACTATTTTCTCAGATCCCTACACTCCCTTGGTAGAGATGTGAAAATCTCCGTGATTAGTGATTTCTAGTAGGTGGTGCAGTCTCACTGACTGGCTCATCACCTCACCTAACAGTTATTGGTGATGGGTCAACCGATGAGTGGACAACTCTTGTCCAATGATTCTCTAATCATGGTGCACCCAAAACTTGGTCTCTAATTCATGAAGCTCACCGTATCCGAGATATTGCTCCAATCCTTAGTTAAGCCAAACCCACCATTTGCATGAACTAGATTCCTGATTGGGTCCCTCACCGTATCCGAAATATTGAGCCCAACCCATCCTCTAATCCGTAGCATCCAATGCCTAATGGACATGGTTGTGTCTTTTCGATGCAACTGAGCCACTGTAACCAGTCGAGAACAATCAACCCTGGGAAGGGCCCGCACATCCATAATGGTGGAAGACCTAGACTTAATATTTTCTTAGGAAGATTTGATTTAGGTCTCTTTAAACTTGACTTGACATAGTCATAACAATTATGACTAACCTAGTGGCATGGGTCAGCTCGAATTGTTAGCCACCTCAAATCAGAACTGGATCGACATATATGGCTAGGTAAGTGAGACCGGTGGGAGGGATATGCCATTAACTCGACAAGAATGCATTCGAGTCGAGTAGCTCCCAATTAAAAATCAGTCGGTCGCATCTGCCCAACTTACCTTAGACACCAAATTATCGAACCAGAACTAATTGAGTTAGTCTACAATCCAGGCTCTAACCACTGAGCCAAATTAGGTCTTAACTTGATCGAGTCACATCTAAATATGATTCGACCTTGACCCAGACTTAATCCTATTAGGTTGGTCAATTATTAGCTTTCATGATCCCACCTAACCAACTCTTGATTCGGTTTGATCAACCGCTAGACCTAATTGAGCTACCCAAGTCCGAACCCAATCTTATGAAAATGTCTTAGATCTGAAATTATCAATTTTAGACCTAACTTAATTTCATAAGCTCAATATATTAATTAAGTTTGGGTTCATAAATAAAGCATGTAAAATAAATCCTAGGGTTTCAGGATCTAAGGTTTTGCAGAAAAGTAAGTTTTGATTTTTGATTAAGGATGAACGCGCGGCACCCCTACACGTCATATGAACACCCCATTGAATGAGAAAAGAGGGTCTTAAAACCTTACTTTATTCTTATGACCGGATAGCCATGAGGAACACCTTAACCAAAAATATAAATTTAACTACAAAACTAGTTAGATCTAAATTAACATATCACATATACAATTTAAGATCTAACTAATAAATGCTTTGCATACATCTCATGTATCAAAAATCAATCTAATTAACATGCTTTCAGATCTGATACATCACATATAATATCTAAAAAATAAAATTTAAATTATACTATTCAAAAAAAAACTATTCTAGACAAGTTACTAGAACAATTCTACAACTAGTCAGGCATGCAACAGATCAATTTTATGAAATAATTAAAATTTTATTTTTTATTTTCTAATATGATTATAATAATTATAACATCAAAAAAATAGAGAATAAATTATATTTAATTCATATTTTAATCTCATTAAAATATAAAACTTAAGACTATTCATGGATTCTATTAATCCTTGTCTAGTTATGCATCTCATGCATGTTAGATCTTCTTAGATTTAATTTTAAATATTTTAATTTCAGATTCTATCATATCTAATATGACATCTTAAATCATTAAATATCAGATAAATTAAAATTAAAATTAGATCTAAAATAGATCTGAAATAGAGCTAACAACCTGGCTCTGATACCACTTGAAGGGAAAAAAAAAATGCCTTTTTCCTGTGTAGGATCTTCCAGATTTCATTAAATCTGGGGCAGAATAAATTAAAAAATTTTATCCTATGCTATTTTAGATCTAATATCTATTAGATCTAATTTTATTATCTGATATTTAAAATCTAAAATTAAATCTAAATGTATGAGAAATATAGACATAACTCAAGGGTAATCTAATTACTCTATAGATGATCGCAGCACTGCCTGAGGTTCTGATGTAGCCACGCAAGCACCTGGCCTCTACCAGTATCCACTTAGGTAGGATCTAGAACATCTTCGCCTCATGATTCTATGCTCAAAAAATTAGATCAATATCTGATTTGAAAGTGCTTCAGAACTCCTTCTAAATTTAGAGCAGCAGCCTGTCGAAGATGTCCTACAGCCTTCTGTTCCAGGCATCACCACACCTTGTACCTTTGCCAGATGAAAGTCCAACATCTTGGATGTGAAGAGGGGAGAAAGAAGAGCAGGGAGGATATGGAGAAGAGGGGAGGGGGCAGCAGCTAATAGGTTTTTTGCATAAAACAAGTTCTATCACGAAACCCTAGGTGCAGCAGGGTTTATATAGATCCTGTATGCTGCGCAGTGCCACATCATTCGACCAATCAAAAAATTCCAATAAATTTTGGAAAAATTTTGATTGGTGGAATGATTTCATCTGATCACATCAGATAAGAATCCCCATGCTCTCTCCTATGTTTGCACCAACATGGGATAAGCACAAATAAGGTGGCGCCAAAGAGTCCAAGTTTATCAGGACTCTTTGGTTCTTATCCATTTGGGGCGCCCACTTAAATCCAATTGGGCTCATGCCATAATCTAATTATGGCACCTAATTAGAAGTGGTTTGGACATGTGGACACTCCACAAAAATCCTCCAATGAATCCTCTTCAGTTTAAGACCCATATGTCAATTTTTGACAGATGTCCTAAAATGAAGTTGGCAGGTGCTAGAAATTAGCAGGTGTTATCTTAAATTCATCTCATGAATTAAGACAAGTCTTTTCTGAGCTGAACAAGCTTCAATTAGACTGAGAGAAACCTTCTCAAGGTTCTCTGGATGAGCCAAATCATATTTGGCTCAGTAGAGATAGAAAAGATTACACGAGGAGAAAGTTAGGCTCAATCGAGTGCTAGCACGATTTCCTTGAACCTAATTGGATCTTATCCAAATCAATTGGGGTAGCCCAATTGATGACATCCAGACCCTAACCCTTATTTGTGTGACCTAGTTAGGTTCAATTCTGTATAATAATGAGACATGTCATGATCTCATCATCGACATCATCGAAACTCCTTTCGATGGACCAGAACTCTTCTGATTCAGATAATTAGAATGATCGATCATCAAAATCATTCTAATTGCTCCCAAAATCTACCACTGACACCTAGCAGTATATGGTGGCAACCCATCAGAATTGAAGATGAATCTCTTGGTGCAGCTACCTGTGTGATTGAGTTCCTCTATCATGAGTCTTGACTAAATTAGGGTTAAGGTGAACTTGTCAAACCCAACATCAGTCATATGAATCAATCGATCGATCCGAGTCCGATGTGAAACCCAATGAAAAACTCTTTTTCATTATTTCACTTTGCCATGGCCATGGGCTTAAGGACTCGATCTTTTGATCATCATAGGACTACTCTGTTAGGAAATGTGTCCCAAAAAGCCAATCATCAAGCTGTTGACAGTTGAGCAACCAAGTATTGTAATTGATTTGTTAATAAATAAAATATATTTGGCATCTTCATCATAAGCTTTCATCTTCTAATGAACTCCGTTGTTATGATGAAGTCCTTAGGACTATTTAAGTTCGATAAAGAGAGGATTTATCGATTAGTCCTTAAAACTGTTCACGACCAAATGATAAGCTGTTAATAAGGACGACAGCTTCTATCGAGCATAGGTCGTTGTAGGCCATATGGGTTGGTTATCCTCTTAACCAAGGAGTGTGGAGACACTGGTATGGCATACAGGTGAGATGTAAGGGTACATCGTCATTGAACGTGACCAACTCCAGAGTATTCTGCTGTCGAGAATATCTCTGATGGGATATAGGTATAAGTATCCCTTAGACTTGAAATCACCTCAGTGACTTGCAAGCAACTCACTGTGCTTTGGTACTGGACTAACTAAATTTCTAATTCAGAGATGGAAGGCTTCTGGGCACAGTCAAGTACTTGCAAAGTCAGAGTGTGATCGAGATGGGATTGACCACTCCAAGAGTTGGAGAAGAATGAGTCGCTGTATTTCAATTTAGCAAAACCTTGGTCAGGGTAATCCATCAGATGGATTTGATATTTTAAAATACAATGTGGACAACCTGATCAGAGTTGACAGTTGAACTCTGGGGTGTCCTATGATCATTTTGATCAAGGGGATGAATTATATGAAAACTATATCCGCATGGGTTCTAAGGATGTTGTTCTACACATTCGACCTTTCCGGTCGTCGGGTACCATTACTAGATGGTCACTTCGATTGGTATAAAATTTATTCCTATGCTACCGGCTTAGGTTCGGACCTATGAGATCACATACATTAGTGTTCATGATCCGATCGGATGGTTGATCAACGATTAAAAATCGTTCTAGGGTTAAATGATCAATACGATTGACATTTAATCCAGTGCAAGTGTTGCAGGAGGATCTATTAGCAATTCGATTGCTGATTGGCTTAATTTGATTAAGACAATGGGCTGAGATTAAGTCTAATTAAATATAATTTAATTAGATTTAGTTTGGGCTTGATTGGATCAAGTCCAATTGATTTATTGGATAAGCCAAGTGCAAGGAAAAACTAGTCCTAGTTCAACTAGGACTTAGGTCAATCTAATTTCTAATTTGATTAGAAAATTAAATCAGATTTAAATCTAATTTAATCTGATTAAATTAGGTTATTAATTGAGTTAAGACCTATTTTAATTAGGTTGATCTAATTTTGATTTGATTTGGTTTGGAAAACCAAATTAAAACAAGTCATAAGATAGAATCCTAGTAAGACTAGGATTCCACCTTGCGCCACATAAGCCTTCTCCACGCCCTCTCTCTTATTCAACAACGCCAATCTCCACTTATTTTGTGCGACAAAAGCCCTCTCCCAGATCTCTCCCACGTTCACAAAAGGTCTCCTCTCTTCTTTTTTACATGGAAGGTGGTTTGGATCAAATCTAAAAGGAATAAGTTTGGATTTCGAATTCTATGAGATAGAGTTTTAGAAATCCAAAACTCTTTCAATTTTGCATCGAATTTATCCAATTTTTTTTTGGAATTTTTGTGACTTTTAGGGTATATATTGTGCACCCTTTTCTGGTAATCCATGCATAAAAATATGAAGGAGGTGCTCAAGAGTTGGGCATCCCTTAACTTGCCATGTTTGGATAAGCCTTGACTAGGTGTTTGACCTAGACAAGGACTCTATCATATCTCTCTATATAAGACGAGTTTCTTCATAAAATTTTAGAAGACATCAGAAATTTGAGAGAACTTTGTGCCATCCAAAAATCAGAGAGAAATACCTTTAGGTAGTGGAGATATAAAAGATACAAGTTTGGATGTCTAGAGAGAAAAATGTGAAGAAGAAGAGGGTCTTCTTCTAGGGTTTTTGTTTTCATATCTTTCCTCCCTCCATCTTGAGTTTCCTGAGAGCGTCTCAGATATAAAACTCTTCCTTCTACTTTCCATCTTTGGAAGAGTCCAAATCAAGAAGAAGGAGGCACCTGATCAACCATCAAAGAAGGATCAGCGCAGTACTAGCATACTGTGCTGATTTTCTGAAGCAGGACTTCTGATCGAGATTCGTGGGCTCGTGTGGATGACTTCTAGAGGTCGAACGCATGTGCAGCTTGCAACATCATCCTCAAGCCCAGATCAACAAGGTTAGAACGTCTAACTTGCAAGGTAATAGATCTGATCTATTGTTTAATACATACTTTAGATGTAGTATAGAAACATGTTGATATGATCAACATGTAGTTCATGCTATATTTATATATTTTAATTTTTGATTTAATGCTATGTAATAATCATGTAATAGGATCTTAGATCTAGAGATTTTTTGATTTTAGAAAATAAATTTTGATTTATTTTAGTCTTCCGTTGTATGATCTTGAAAAAGTTTCAAGATCTAACCCTGAAACCCTAGATCTGGTTCCTACATACTCCTCTCATCTACCGAGGTTGATAGATCCCATCTTGATGCGATTTGGTTCCTACAATGGATATGCTACAGTCAACATACACCTCAGGGTTCTGAATGGCTAGAAGATCGAGTTATGGTGTAGTCAAACTATAACACACTCAAGGTGAATCGTCGATGCACCTTAGGTCAAAGAACTAGACACACAACTGCAGCATCGAGCTAGTCATCGACGAGAAGGTAGACTTCCTTATGACTGCTTGAGGTGGTCATGCTCGGTACTCTCATTCTCAACGAATACCTATACTCTCACTTCGATATTTTTACACCATAGACTCAAGACTCATCTATCCTAAGGAAGCGATCGTACACCAACCTTTCGGATCGATCACCATCCTCGTGATGATCCTATGTGTTGGGAATAGTGTCCCAAAGTCAATCGTCAGCCTGTTGATGGTTGTGCTCATTTTTGTATATGTGCATAAATTATGAATTAATAAAAATTATTTTAGCATTTTTCATCATAAAATATTTCATCTTCTACTGAACTCCTATGTTGTGGTGAAGTCCTTAGGACTATTTAGACTCAACAAAAGAGGATTTATCGTTTAGTCCTTAAATCTGTTCGCGACCAAATGATATGTTGTTACCAAGGACAACAACGTTTATCAAGCATAGGTCATTGTGTGCCATATAGATTGGTTGTCCTCTTAACCAATGAATGTGGAGACACTGGTATGGCATATAGGTGAGATGTAAGGGTACATCTGCACTGAACGTAACCGACTCTGGAGCTATTTCTACTGTCAAGATTTGCTCTGATGGAATATGGATATAAATATCCTTCTAACCTGAGACCGCCACGGTGACTTCCAAGCAACTCACTGTACTTAGGCACTGGACTACCTGAATTTCTAATTCAGTGACTGAAGGCTGCTGGGTGTAGTCAAGTACTTGACTTGTCGGTGCATGTGTCAAGATAGGATTGACCACTCCAATTTAGAAGATGTGTACAGTCGTATTTTAATTTAGTAAAATCTTGACCAAGGTAGTCCTAGTGAGGAGTCACAGGACTGTTTGAGTTGAGCACGATTCGGATGATTTGATCAGGGTTGACAGTTTAACCCTGAGTCGTCCTAAACACAGAGGTAGAAAGGATAAATTATACAGTAACCATATTCACATAGGTTTTGAGTGTTGCGATTGTGACTTTTCGACCTATCCGATCATCAGGTACCATTGCTAGATGGTCACTTCGATTAGTACAGAAATTGGTTCCTGTGCTACCGGCTTAGGTTCGAACCTGCGGGGTCACACACATTAGAGGTTCCTATCTGATCTGATGGCTGATGAAGAGTCCTAATGCTCGTGGACTATGAGTCCTATGTGTCTGGGACTCTGTGATCAAGAATCAAGATTCTCTGATCATGAGTCCCATACATTTTGGGTACCGGGGTCAAGAGTCCCACTGGTTTGGGACTCTTCGATCAGGGTTACATATCGATGAATTTTGATACCCGATTATCTATCAAATTTGGACTCAATATTTATGAGATATTTAATTAGTGATTTGATCGCTAATTAACTCAATTTAATTGAGTAATTATTTTTGGTTCAAGTCCAATTGAATTGAATTCAGTTGGGTTTGACCCGATTAGGTTAAGAGTTGACCTAATCGTCGAGATGGTTTGGTCCCTGATATGATCAGGGATTGGGCTTAATCAATTCTTGATTTGATTAGGATTTTATTGAGCCTAATTAAACCTAATTAAGTTGGATTTAAATTACTCTAATTGGGCCTAACTTATTTGGTTCAATTAGGTTGGTTTAAATAATGAAACCACCTTGACCCATTCTCCCTGCGCCACCTCACTTCCACTGCGCCCATTTGAATTCACGAGAAGGAAGTTCTCATGAATTTTTTCTCATGCAAAGCCCTCCTCACGCCCTACTTTAATGCACCAAATGAGTGGATAAGGATGATTGGTTGGCCATTCAAATTCAAAACAAAGTTTGAATTTGAATGAGCAACCAATCTTAGCGTCTTGACCTTATCCTCTTATAGCGTCTCATTTATTACATGAAAAAATGTTTCTCATGAAATTACTCACACACAAATTAAGTCACGTCCTCCTCTTCTCACGCCCTTAGTGGATAGGAATAAATTGATTTTCATTTGAATTCAAAATTTGATTTGAATTCAAATATGCAATTACTCATCTTTATCCTCTCACATGGATAAGATGTTTGACATTATTTTAAAAGGAGGAGAAGAGTGGGGCGTGTGAAAAAAAAAATTTGAAAAAAAAATTTGGGCGTGAGGAATCCTTATGTGCAAGGTGAAGGTCTATATCCTTCCGAGAGAAAAAGAAAGAAAAGAAAGAAAAAGTGTGCGCAGGGTTTTAGTGAGGTCTTCAGGGTTTCAGCCTGGAGTTCGGGAAGTGAGAAGGTGAGCTACGAGTGTTGTGAGCTCACCAAATTTCAGAAAGATCTTCAACATCCTCTCAAGAATGTCTACTAATGATCTAGAGCATCCAAAGAATCGGTAGACATCGATCGAAGGAGTTCGATCAGCATCGACCGTTGAAAGGGCTCTACAACGAGCTAGCACTCGTGAGGAGTCGATCAGATCGGGAGCTTCATGTGGATGATCCACAGAGGCCAGACATACTGTGTGGCTGTATCGCGATGATCAGACTCTTCCGACGGTGATCAGATTGTGACGATCTACACCCGTACAAAGATATTGTGTTCTGAACACATTACAATAAAGTATTTACTGTTCAAATTTGAATTTCAAATTTAAATGCATGCATGCTATATATCATATTTACATCCTAGTGTAGGATAAATTTATGTTAATTAATTAAATTAATTAATATTTTTTCACTATAAAATCATAATTTTGAAAAAGTTTTAAAATTACCATTTTACCCCTGCACTGAATTTCCCCAAAACTATGGTCAGGAGCAGTTTATGAGTTAGTTATGTAAATTTATGCCTTAAATTTTCAACTCTTGAAAATATGAATTTACATTCCCACTAACTCAAAGGATGTATCACAGACACAATGTACACAATGTGATAGAAGAATAATCTTTTTATTCATTTATAGTCAAAATTATAAATTTGCCCTTAGTTTTGTACAGGAATGTGTCAGCCGATCTGGTATCTAGGGCACACATCTAACAAACTCCCACTTGACCTAATACCAATTGGCTACATATCTAAGTCCCATCTTCTCAAGGTGGGCTTCGATCTTCTGTTGGCCCAATGGCTTAGTCAGCGGGTCTAATGGAGAGCATTTTGACCGAAGAGGTGTATATGATACAACCTGAGGAATTTATATCCAAAGATGAGTCCAAGGTGTGCAAGCTTCAGAGATCCATTTATGGATTGAAGCAAGCTTCTCGGAGTTAGAACATGCATTTTGATAAGATGATCAAAATGTATGACTTCGTTAAGAATGGAGAAGAGCCCTGCATCTATAAATGGATAAATGGTCTAATTATGGTATTCCTTATCTTGTACATGGATGACATTCTCTTAATCGAAAATGACATCCCCACACTACAGGGAATAAAAGTTTGGTTGTCATCGCAGTTCTCTATGAATGACTTGGGTGAAGCATCCTACGTCTTAGAGATGAAGCTCTATAGGGATAGATCTAGAAAGATGCTTGGGTTATCCCAGTCCACGTACATAGACACTGTGCTGAAGAGGTTCAGCATGGAGAATTCTAAGAAGGGCTATCTACCGATAGGCCATGAAATTTTTTTCTCTAAGAAGGATTGCCCGACAACTCTTGAAGAGAGAGAGCGTATGAGTAGAGTCCCATATGCTTTGGTCGTGGGATCTATTATATACGCCATGACATGTACAAGGCCAGATGTGGCATACTCATTAGGAGTAGTGAGTAGATACCAATCTGATCTTGGAGAAAATCACTGAAAAGTGGTTAAAGCCATCCTCAAGTATTTGAGAAATACTAAGGATCAATGGTTGGTTTAAGGTGAGTCAGATCTGAAACTTGTGGGGTTCACAGACTCTAACTTTCAATCTGACCATGATGACAGTAGAAGCGTGTCGGGTTATATCTTTACTCTGAATGGTGGAGCCATCTGCTGGAAGAGTTCAAAGAAGCATACTGTGGCAGACTCTGTTTACGAGGCGGAGTACATCGCAGCATCGGATGCCATGAAGGAAGCTGTGTGGCTGAGAAAATTCATCATCAAGCTCGGAGTAGCACCCTCCCTTGATGGTCTGATCCTACTCTACTGTGATAGTACTAGTGCCATAGCTCAGGTGAAGGAACCCAAAGCACACCAGCGGATGAAGTATATTTTGCATCGCTTTCACCTGATCTGAGAGATCGTGGATCAAGGTGACGTCGACCTTTAGAAGATCGACGAAAAGGAGAACCTGACCGACCCCTTCACTAAAGCCCTGGCGATAAAGGAGTTCGACAACCACAAGTCAAAGATGGGTATTAGATACTATGCCAAGTGGCTTTAGGACAAGTGGGAGTTGTTAAAATATATGTCCCAAAAGCCAATCGTCAAGCTATTGACAGTTAAGCAACCAAGTATTGTAATTGATTTGTTAATAAATAAAATATATTTTTTATATTTTCATCATAAGTTTTCATCTTCTAACAAACTCTATTGTTCTGATGAAGTCCTTAGGACTATTTAAGTTCGATAAAGAGAGGATTTATCGATTAGTCCTTAAAATTGTTCACGACCAAATGATAGGCTGTTAATAAGGACGACAGCTTCTATCGAGCATAGGTCACTGTAGGCCATATGGATTGATTGTCCTCTTAATCAAGGAGTGTGGAGACACTGATATGGCATACAGATGAGATGTAAGGGTATATCATCATTGAACGTGACCAACTCCAGAGCATTATGCTATCGAGAATGTCTATGATGGGATATAGGTATAAGTATCTTTTAGACCTGAGATCGCCTCAGTGACTTGCAAGCAACTCATTGTGCTTTGGTACTGGACTAACTGAATTTTTAATTCAGTAATGGAAGGCTTCTGGGCACAGTCAAGTACTTGCAAAGTCAGAGTGTGATCGAGATGGGATTGACCACTCCAAGAGTTGGAGAAGAATGAGTCGCTGTATTTGAATTTAGCAAAATCTTGGCCAGGATAATCCATCAGATAGATTTGATATTTTGAAATACAATGTGGACAACCTGATCAGAGTTGACAGTTGAACTCTGAGACGTCCTATGATCATTTTGGTCAAGAAGATGAATTATATGAAAACTATATCCACATGGGTTCTAAGGATATTGTTCTACACATTCGACCTATCCGATCATTGGGTACCATTGCTAGATGGTCACTTCGATTGGTATAAAAATTTATTTCTATACTATCAACTTTGATTTGGACCTATAAGATCACACACATTAGAGTTTACGATCCAATCGGATGGTTGATCAATGATTAAGAATCGTTCTAGGGTTAAACGGTCAATGAGATTGACATTTAACCTAGTGTAAGTATTATCGGAAGATCAATTAGCAATTTGATTGCTAATTAGCTTAATTTGATTAAGCCAATGGACTGAGATTAAGTCTAATTGAATATGATTTAATTAGATTTAGTTTGGTCTAGATTGGATTAAGTTCAATTGGTTTATTGGATAAGCCAAGTACAAGAAACAACTAATCCTAGTTCAATTAGGACTTGGGTCAACCTAATTTCTTCTAGGGTTGTTGTGTTCATCTCTTTCCTTTCTCTATCTTGAGTTTTTTGAAAGCATCTCAGATCTGAAACTCCTCCTACTTCTCATGTTTGGAAGAGTCCAAATCAAGAAGAAGGAGGTACCTGATCAACCATCGAAGAAGGATCAGCGCAGTACTCCCATACTGTGCTGATTTTCTGAAGCAGGACATCTGATCGAGATTCGTGGGCTCGTGTGGATGACTCCTAGAGGTCGGATAGGTGTGCGGCTCACAACATCATCCTCAAGCCCAGATCAGCAAGGTTATAATGTCTGACTTGTAAGGTAATAGATCTGATCTATTATTTATTACATACATTAGATGTAGCATAGAAACATGTTGATATGATCAACATGTAGTTCATTCTCTATATATTTTAATTTTTGATTTAATGCTATATAATAATTTTGTAATAGGATCTTAGATCTAGAGATTCTCTAGTTTTATAAAATAAATTTTGATTTATTTTAGTCTTCCGCTGTATGAACTTGAAAAAGTTTCAAGATCTAACCTTGAAACCCTAGATCTGGTTCCTTCAAGCCTACCCTTAGATGTACATGGGTCGACCAATCAAAGTTGGGCTTGTGTGCAGTCTAAGTGGATTCTAGTATCCACTAAAAAATTAGGATAATTTCTCAAATTGGAGGTAGAGGCTATCAATTCGAATAAAATAGTAGGAGAAACCTTTTGATTAAAGTCCAAACCTTTAGGTTTAATGAATTAATTATGAATTTGGTTATAATTTTTCTTTGTGTAGATATGGCCACTTTCCTATCACTCCGATCATTGTTAGACAATGATAATTTGATGGGATCTAACTTTGATAGCTGGTACCGAAAGTTGAAGATAGTCCTGGAGCATGAGTAGATCCTATATATAATAACGGATCCTACACCTGAGGAGCCAGCTACCAATGTACAAGGAATAGTCAGAGACAATTACCAGAAGTGGCTCAGTGATTGGACCATGATGCACTGCATCATGCTGGCTGCCATGAGTAATGAGTTCAATCACAGATTTGAGATGGCTCAGCCAAAGGACATGCTTCAAGTGTTGGAGGATGCCTTTAGTACACCCGATGACGTGGAGAGGCACAAGACTAGTTGTGCCATCTTCAATGCCAAAATATGAGATGGTGCCTCTATCACTGATCATGTATTGTACATGATCGAGCTGATGGAACGTTTGAGCAAGCTCGGCTTTCTCTTGCATGAGCAGCTTGGGAAAGATGCAATACTGAACTCGCTGCCCAAGTCTTATCTCCCATTCCTCACTCATTATAGAATGACAAAGCCTGAAGTAAACTATCACAGGTTACTGGGGTTGCTTCAGAACTTTGAGAAGGATCACCAACTCCACAAGAAGTCAGTGGACTTAGTGGGAGGTTCATCTTCTGGTTCTTAACCCTTTGAGAAAGGGAAGAAAAACAAGAAGAGGAAAGTGAAGAAGGTGCAAGTTCAGGCTGGGACATCAGTGTAGGGCCAGACCAGAAAGATCAAGCCCGATAAGAGTCAAGCTAAATGCTTCTTTTGCAAGAAGCGGGGCACTGGAAGAGGAACTATTTTCAGTACATTGCCTCCTTGGATCTGAACAGGCAGAGAAAGAAGCAAGCTATTGCTGGGCAAGGTATTTATATGATAACTCCTTGTAATTTCTCTATTTGTGATATAACTGACTGGGTATTAGATTTCGATAGCCCTTACCATATTTGCAATTCATTGCAGGGGTTGCAGGTCAGTAGGAGATTTGAGCAAGGTGAGAGGTTCCTGAATGTTGGAGAAGGAAGATCAGTTCCAGTTCTAGCATTAGGAATCTTGAAACTTGTATTTGAGTCCTATACCGTTGTTCTTAATGATTGTCATTTCTATCCTAATTTCTTTTTAAATATTATTTTTGTAGGCCTTCTGATAAAAAATGATTATGAAATTTTAATAAAAAAATTAGTTTGCAATATCATTATGAATGGTGTTACTATTTTTTGTCAACATTTGAACAATGGTGTGTATATATTGTCACAACCTGTTAACATAGTCTATTCTACTGGCAAGCATCCTAGATTAGATAGTATATCAGATATCTACTTATGGTACTGTAAGCTAGGTCATATAAACAAGAACAAGATAAACAGGTTGACTCAAGAGAGAATCTTCGAAGTCAGTGATTGTGAATCACTTCCAACCTATGAGTCCTGTCTTCTTGGTAAAATGACCAAATCACCTTTTACTGAAAAAAGTGAGAGAGCTACTGAGCTCTTGGGCCTAGTACATACTCATGTATGTGGGCCCATGAGCACAAGTGCTAGAGGTGGATATTTTTACTTCATCACTTTCATGGATGATCTATCCAGATATGAATATATCTATCTGATGAAACATAAGTCGGATTCATTTAAAATGTTCAAACGATTCCGAAGTGAAGTAGAAAAATAAACTGGAAAGAGTATTAAAACTCTTCGATCTGACTGAGGAGGGGAATACCTTTCTGGTGAGTTTCTCACATATCTAGGAGAGAATGGGATTCTCTCTTAATAGATTTCTCCAGGAACACCATAGCATAATGGTGTGTCTAAAAAAAGAAATCGGACTCTGTTAGACATGATCCGATCCATGATGGGTTTTGCCAACTTGCCGATATCCTTCTAGAGATATGCACTCGAATCGGTCTGTTGTCTGTTAAATAGGATTTCAAGTAAATCTGTAATTAAGACTCTATATGAGATATGAACAGAGTGTAAGCCAGCACTTTTACACCTTAGGGTCTGGGGGTGCTCGACCTATGTCAAACAGTTAGTTACAGATAAATTGGGACCTAGGTCTGACAAATGCACATTCATAAGGTACCCCGAAGAGATCAAAGGATATTTTTTCTATCATGCTGATGAACAAAAGGTATTCGTCAGCCTTAAGGCAATCTTTTTAGAAAAAAATTCCTTGATGAAGGAACCGTTGCCTCTAAGGTTGAACTTGATGAAGTTCAATAGGTAGAAAAACCGACACCAATAGCTAAACCTGAGTCTGATTTGATTAGATCAGATTCAGAGCCCAATGTACCTGCACCATTAAGGCGATCCCATAGAGTACCGCATCAGCCGGACAGATACTTTGATTTCTTAGTTCAGGATGGTAATCCCATCGAACTCAATGAGAATGATGAGGATCTGATCACCTATATGGATGCAATGCAGAGATCTGATTCTGAGAAATGGCTTGAAGTCATAAAATTCAAAATGGAGTCTATGAATTTTAATGATGTATAGACATTAGTTGATCCACTTGAAGGGGTTAAACCCATTGGATGTAAATGGGTCTTCAAAAAGAAGAGGGGTACAGATGGAAAGGTGGAGACCTACAAAGCCCATCTGGTTGCCAAGGGGTATTGTCAACATTATGGTATTGACTATAACGAGATATTCTCTCCTGTGGCAATGCTCAAATTCATTTGGATAATGCTTGAAATAGCTGCCTATCTGGATTATGAGATCTGGCAGAATGTAAAGACAGCTTTCCTGAATGGAGAGCTGACCAAAGAGGTGTATATAATAAAACCTGAGGGATTTACATCTACAGATGAGTCCAAGGTGCGCAATCTTTAGAGATCCATTTATGGATTGAAGCAAGCTTCTCGGAGTTGGAACATGCATTTTGATAAGGTGATCAAAACATATGGCTTCGTTAAGAATGAAGAAGAGCCCTGCATTTATAAATGGGCAAATGGTCCAATTGTGGTATTCCTTGTCTTGTACGTGAATGATATTCTCTTAATCAAAAATGACATCCCCACACTACAGGGAATAAAAATTTGGTTGTCATCACAGTTCTCCATGAAAGACTTGGGTGAAGCATCCTACATCCTAGGGATGAAGATTTATAGGGATGATCTAAAAGGATGCTTGAGTTATCCCAGTCCATGTATATAGACACTGTGCTGAAGAGGTTCAGCATGAAAAATTTCAAGAAGGGCTATCTACCGATAGGCCATGGAATTTCTCTTTCTAAGAAGGATTGTCTGATAACTCCTGAAGAGAGAGAGTGTATGAGTAGAGTCCTATATGCTTCGATCGTGGGATCTATCATATATGTCATGACATGTACAAGGCCAGATGTGGCCTACTCACTAGGAGTAGTGAGTAGATACCAATCTGATCCTAGAGAAAACCACTGAAAAGTGGTTAAAGGCATTCTCAAGTATTTGAAAAATACTAATGACCAATGGTTGGTTTATGACGAGTCAAATCTGAAACTTATGGGGTTCACAGACTCCAGCTTTCAATCTGACCATGATGATAGCAGAAGCGTGTCGGGTTATATCTTTACTATGAATGGTGGAGACATCTGCTGGAAGAGTTTCAAGTAGCATACTGTGGCAAACTCTATTTGTGAGGTGGAGTACATTGCAGCATCGGTGCTGCAAAGGAAGCTATGGCTGAGAAAATTCATCATCGAGCTCGAAGTAGCACCCTCTCTCGATGGTCTGATCCTGCTCAGGCAAAGGAATCCAAAGCACACCAGCGGATGAAGCATATTTTACGTCGCTTCTACTTGATCTGGGAGATCGTGGATCGAGGTGACGTCGACCTTCAGAAGATCAACGGAAAGGAGAACTTAGCCAACCCCTTCACTAAAGTCCTGGCGATAAAGGAGTTTGACAACCACAAGTTGAAGATGGATATTAGATACTGTGCCGAGTGGCTTTAGGATAAGTGAGAGTTGTTAGAAAATATGTCCCAAAAGCCAATCGTCAACCTATTAACAGTTAAGCAACCTTGTATTGTAATTGATTTGTTAATAAATAAAATATATTTTTGATATTTTCATCATAAATTTTCATCTTCTAATAAACTCTGTTGTTGTGATAAAATTTTTAAGACTATTTAGGTTCGATAAAGAAAAGATTTATCGATTAGTCCTTAAAACTGTTCACGACAAAATGATAGGCTGTTGATAAGGATGACAGCTTCTATCGAGCATTGGTCACTGTAGGCCATATGGGTTAGTTGTCCTCTTAACAAAGGAGTGTGGAGACACTGGTATGGCATACAGGTGAGATATAAGGGTACATCATCATTGAACATGACCAACTCCAGAGCATTCTGCTGTCGAGAATATCTCTGATGGGATATAGGTATAAGTGTCCCTTAGACCTGAGATCGCCTCAGTGACTTGCAAGCAACTCACTATACTTTGATACTGAACTAACTAAATTTTTAATTCAGTGACAGAAGGCTTCTGGGCATATTCAAGTACTTATGAAGTCAGAGTGTGATCAAGATGGGATTGACCACTCCAAGAGTTGGAGAAGAATGCGTCGCTGTATTTCAATTTAGCAAAACCTTGGTTAGGATAATCCATCAGATGGATTTGATATTTTAAAATACAATGTGGACAACCTAATCAGAGTTGATAGTTGAACTCTGAGGTATCCTATGAGCATTTTAGTCAAGGGGATGAATTATATGGAAACTATATCTGCATGGGTTACAAGGATGTTGTTCTACACATTCAACCTATCCGACTGTCGGGTACCATTGCTAGATGATCACTTTGATTGATATAAAAATTTATTCCTATACTATCAGTTTAGGTTTGGACCTATGTGGTCACACACGTTAGAGTTCACGATCCGATCGGATGGTTGGTCAACGATTAAGAATTGTTCTCGGATTAAACAATCAATACGATTGACATTTAACCTAGTGCAAGTATTGCAGGAGGATCAATTAGCAATTCGATTGCTAATTGGCTTAATTTGATTAAGCAAATAGGTTGAGATTAAGTTTAATTGAATATGATTTAATTAGATTTAGTTTGGGCTTGATTGGATCAAGTCCAATTGGTTTATTGGATAAGTTAAGTGTAAGAAAAAACTAGTCCTAATTCAATTAGGACTTGGATCAACCTAATTTCTAATTTGATTAAAAAATTAAATTAAATTTAAATCTAATTTAATCTGATTAAATTAGGTTCTTAATTGGGTTAAGACCTATTTTAATTTAGTTGATTTGATTTTGATTTGATTTGGTTTGAGAAACCAAATTTGAACAAGTCATAGATTGAATCCTAATAAGACTAGGATTCCACCTTGCACCACCTTAGCCCCCCACACCCACTCTCTCTTATTTTGTGTGACAAAACCTTCTCTTCTAGGCCTTCATGCATGCCCAAAGCTTTCCACTCTTTCTCTCTTACATGGAATGTGGTTGTGGACCAAGTCAAAGTAGGAATTAGTTTGAATTTTAAATTCTATGAGATAGAATTTTAAGAAACCAAAACTCTTTCCTCATGGCACTGATTTTATCCAAATTTTTTTTGAGATTTTTGTGGCTTTTATGATACATATTGTGTGCCCTTTGCTGGTGGTCCATGGTAGAAGATGAAAGAGGGGGCGCCCATGAGTTGGGCACCCCTTGTCTTGCCCTGTTTGGATTTTCTTTGACTAGGTATTTGACCTAGACAAGGATTCTTCATATCTCATTATTTAAGATGAATTTATTTTTGATATTTTTGTAGATTATAAAGAATTGAGAGACCTTTGGGGTGTGTTAAAATCAAGGAGAAAGAGTATTAGGGTGTGGCGATATAATAGATACAAAACTAGGTGTCTGGGTTAGAGTAAAGAGAAGAAGAAGAGGGTCCTCTTCTAGGGTAGCTGAGTTCACCTCTTTCCTTCCTCCATCTGTGAGTTTTCTGAGAGTATCTCATATCTAAAACTCCTTCTCCTACTTCTCATCTTTGGAGGAGTCCAAATCAAGAAGAAGAAGGCATCTGATCGACCATCAAAGAAGGATCAGCACAGTACTAGCATACTGTGCTGATTTCCTGGACCAGGACTTCTGATCGTGATTCATGGGCTCGTGTGGATGACTCCTGGAGGTCAGATGTGTGTGTGGCTCACAACATCATCCTTAAGTCTGGATCAGCAAAGTTAGAACGTCTAACTTGCAAGATAATAGATCTGATCTATTATATTTTATATACATTAGATGTAGTATAGAAATATGTTGATATGATCAACATGTAGTTCTTGCTCTTTATATTTTAATTTCTGATTTAATGTCATGTAATAATCATGTAATAGGATCTTAGATCTAGGGATTCTCTAATTTTATAATATAAATTTTGATTTATTTTAGTCTTCCACTGCTCGATCTTGAAAAAATTTCAAGATCTAACTCTGAAATCTTAGATCTGGTTCCTTCAGGTTTAGGTTTAGATCTCATCTAATCAATCATTATATGATCGATCTAACTGGCACAGGCTAAACCAGATCACTAAGCAACCTAATTCAAGACCCAATCTTTCAAATTGACCAAGTAAGTGGAGATCGATGGGGGTCCCCCCTTTGCCTTGTTGGGTTCCAGCCATGCAGCAGAAAATAATTTTTAAATTTTTTTAAAACACTCAAATCAATAGCTTTATCAAATAAAACTATTGAGCTGAATCCAAAATTCTAGAATCACCTTGCCGAATATGATTAAAGCAAATTCAAGCATGTAAAGAGATAGAATATTGTACTTTAACAAAAATAAAAAAATAGCACATTGGTGTTCTTCACAAGATCCCAAAGTAGAAGTCCTCCAATGATGATCCACACAAAAGTTGGCCAAGGTCCTTCCCAACTGATGCATAGCCGCAGCCTTGTCTCCTCAAGAACACTGCCGGCTTCAATCTTGCATCATGATCGCACCAAAGCCCAGTTGCTTTTGATATTACCACCAAAATAACATCAAGAAGATACTCTTTAGATTTCATACAATCTAGGATTTAATTTTTAGCTCCAACATATAGAAAAATCAAATCCTAGGGCACTCCAGCAACACTTGCTGAAAATCTCACCACTCTTGTAGCAACTTTTGCCACTAAAATTTTTCTCTTTTTTTTTTCAAAATTTTTTCAGATTTTTTTTTTTGATTTTCACATCCCTTCTCTCTAGTTCGTCTAAAAATCTTAATCAAAAGCCATCTGGGGCATCCCTTATAAATAGGGGACCAGTGGATGTTACATGGGATGAAGGGGTGTCAACTTTTGGCGCTCCAACTTTCCACAAGCCAAATACATTCACTGAGTGAATTTTTGGCAATTTAGATACTTAAAGCAGAAGTAGTCTTTCTTCTTTATGTGACATAAAAATTTTATTAATTTTTAGCATCAATACATAGGATTTCTGATTTATCTTCTAAGGCAACGTGTTTAATAAAGAGCCTTCTTTAGAAAGGACTCTTTATTTCTCATGCTGATTTGAGGTGGGCGGGAATTATATTTTTGTGTGGCTTTTGTTAAATATGGAGGAGTCCTTCTCTACTTGAAATTGATCTAAGTTAGATAAGGATCCAATCAAAATTGACCCAATCTCATTAGGTCAAAGCCAACTGGTCTAGGTTAGCTCAAATACTTTGAACCAAATCAATTTGGAAACTTGGGTTAATATAATATGCTAGCATATCAAATTAACCCATAAAATTTATATTAAACTCTAATTAAATTATACCAAGATCAAATCTCAAAGTGTGTGACCCATTGGGTTTCAAATCAAGCCAGCAATGGACTCGAACATTCAACGTAACCCTAATCCGATGAGATTAGGTCACCCGAAGAGTCCCAATCAACTTGGACTCTTCCAAATTGATACCAGAATTAAATTTTTTTAATTTTTATCAAGCTCACAAGTCAAGATTGATGTCTAGTAACATGTCATAATGATCTAAAAGATTTAAAATTTTGATAAAAAATTATCAAAATATCCTTTAGTGGCAACTTTTCGTGTAATTTAATTTTTCAATCAAACAATATCTCAGATGAGCTGTGGATATGAAAATATATCAAACTCAATCACTTATCTATATGTATCTCGATCTAAAGATGATGATTCAGTTGATGATATATTATAAATTTTTTTCTAATTATCATCCTGCTTTGGTCAAAGACTTCCAGAATTATCATCCTATGAGATCATATAGGATGTTCGCTCTCCTTATTAGGAGTGACTGATCTCCTGTTGATCACTCACAATCTTCATGCATACTTCACCATATCCAGAACACCCCACATAAGAATCAAAGAATCAAATTAGGTAGTGAACTAAAATATGGATGCATGTACACAAGGTACCATGGTGACCTCAGGTCAAAAGATCACTTACACAACTCCCACTAAAGAATTATCAATTGACATATAAATAAGACTACATCTGATTATTCTCTTGCAGGTCAATTCAGTGAACTCATTCTCTAATGAGCACCCAATCCTTGTATTAGTATCGCCACACAAGTGGTTGTGAGATCAACTACCTTGATTTTTGAGCATATATAGGACATGCCAGTCTTATCGATATCATTGATTCCTGACTCAATGTACCAATGACTAAAAATATTTTAAATCAGAGCTATCAAAGATTTAGATCTCACTAGCGTGATCTCATCATGGCCCTAAAATCATTGCCCAGACCTATGGGGTTCATTATAATCTTAAAATTAATAAGATGTAGCATATAATGAATCAAAAATACTAATTTTATTAATAATATTAATATCAATTATATGAGTTTGGAAGATAAATTATAATAAACATCCTATCGCATCCCATATGTGATTGATTTGTAGAACATAATTCTTTCAATCTTCCACTTGCACTAAAGCCAATCACCCCTATACTTGATACCTATGCTATTAAGGTGGCGGTCAAACTGCTGCATTGACAAGGCCTTAGTGAACGGATCTACTATATTATTTTTGGTGTCAACTCGCTCTACGATCACATCGCATATTTCGACTATCTCTCGAATGAGGTGGAACCATCTTAGGATGTGCTTGGATTTATGATGAGACCTTGGTTCTTTGGCTTGAGCAACTTTCTCAATATTATCACAATAAAGAGGCACTGGTTGTTCAATCTCTGAAACCATATCCAACTCTGTGATGAATTTTTTCATCCAAACGGCCTCCTTAGCAGCCTCACTTGCAGCAATATACTCAGCCTCAGTGATCGAGTTAGCAACAGTTCGCTGTTTAAAATTTTTTCAACTTACTGCACCACCATACAAGGTGAACACATATCCAGGTATTGATTTGCTATCATTCGGATTAGATTGAAAACTAGAATTGGTATAACCTTCCAGTTTTAAATCAGATCCATCATATATTAGAAAAATATCTTTAGTTCTTCTCAAGTACTTGAGTATTTTTTTCATAGCTTTCCAATGATCCTCTCTGGGATCAGCCTGAAATCTACTTACAATGCCCAAGGCATAAGCCACATCAGTCCTGGTACATAACATAGCATACATTATTGATTCTACTATCAAAGCATAAGGAATAGAACTCATTCTATTTTTCTCTTCAGGTATCTTAGGAGATATCTCCTTAGAGAGTTGTATGCCATGACCTATGGGTAAGTAACCTCTTTTACTTTCCTCCATATTGAACCTCTTCAACATAAGATCAATGTACCTAGACTGGGACAAGCCTAGCATCCTTTTTGATCTATCCCTATAGATCTTGTTGGAGCAAAATTTCGTCGATGCCAGAGAAGCTAGAGTCGAGGGGATCACGGCCGCTGTCGGGACCTACAAAGAAAGTTTAAACTAGAGTTGGGGGTGCTCCGACAAGACCCTCCGACGCTCAAGTCAGTACTCTGCTTCAACAGAAATGGAGCACTCGAATGAAATTTTAGCAGAGTTTAGGGATAGTGCTTAGAGCTTAGAGGAGAACGTATCTGGGGGGTCTCTTTTATAGATGGGAGAGCGTAACCGATTGACAGCGACGTTCGTAACTGCCTGGTGTGGGCCATTCGGGGCCACATGGAGTTTGTTACAGAGAGTAGTGGTGTCCGTTGTTGCGACTTATCGGAGAGTGGTGGGGCCACGTGGAGTTTGTTACAGAGAGTGGAGTGGTGTCTGTTGTCGCAACTTGTCGGAGAGTGGTGGGGCCACGTGGAGTTTGTTATAGAGAGTGGAGTGGTGTCCGTTGTCGCAACTTGCCAGAGAGTTTGAGCCAGATGGCTGAAGCTCTGTTGGGACGTCTGGTGGAGTGGAATAGCTCTCTGTCTCAGTAATCTAAGAGAAGCTCAAATATTTTCGAGGTTACTAACGGGTTAACTATTGTTGGGTGCCTTAGGCGTTGATGCTGTAGATGGAAGTCATCTACTGTAGAAGCTCGAACAGAAACATTCTGTTGGAGGAATCCGACTGGAGTCCGATTGCTAGAGAAGTCCATCTAGAATTTGTCTGATGTAGAAGCTTGTCTGAAGACTATCCGCTAGAAAGGTCTGGTTGCGTGAGGAATCCATCAGAAGGTCGATCGATAGTGAAATTTGAAAGGCGCTATAGAAGGTTGACCGATAGAAGAGTCAGGAAGGTGTTATGGAAGTTCGTCCGCTGAAGGAGTCTGGAGGACACTATGGAAGGTCGACCGCTGGAGGGGTCCGGAGGGAATTTGTCTGTTGGAGGGGTCTGGTTGGCACTGTTGAAGTTCGATTGGCGCTGTTGAAGGTTGATGGCTGGAGAGGTATGGAAGACACTGGAGACAGTCGATCATTGTCGAAATCCGCTACTGGAGCCCATCCGTTGTAGAAGTTCATCTGAAATCCATCCACTGTAGAAGTTCAGACGGAGTCCGATTCTTGCAGAAGTTTGGAAGGAGGTCGCTTACTGTAGAAGCTCGGATGGAGATCGGTTGTCGTGGAAGCCCGGATGGAGATCACTTATTATAGAAGCTTGGATGGAGACCGATTGCCGTGGAAGCCCAGATGGAGACCGCTTATTGTAGAAGCTCAAATGAAGATCGGTTTCCATGAAAGCCTGGATGGAGACCGCTTATTGTAGAAGCTTGGCTGAAGTCCGCTTGCAATAGAAGTTCGGATGGAATTCGCTTACTGTAGAAGCTCGGATGAAATTCAGAAGGCAGTCGACCACTGTAGAAACTTGGATGGAGTCTGGTTACTGTAGAAGTCCTACTGCTAGAGAAGCCTGAACATTGATGATGTCCAGAAGAAGCTCGGAGTAAAGTCGATCGTGATGGGAGGAAGTCTGGAAGAGATTCGGAGAGTAGTCGATCATTGTAGAAAATTGACTGATAGTGAAGCCCAGAGAGCATTTGGAGCAGTCCGATAGATGACTGAAGGAGCTCATTATTGGAGAAGTTCGGGGGGTACGATAGGAGTTCATCCGTCGGAGGAATCTGGAGGACACTGTGGAAGGTCGACTGCTAGAGGAGTTCGGATGGTACTGTGGAAGCTCAGACGGTCGGGGGAGTTCAGAAAGATGCCGCACAAGGTCGGAAGCTGGAAGAGTCCTGGGAGGGTTGGCCTCTTATGAACTTCGGCTGGGGTTATTTTATACCCAACACTAGTCCCCCTACTTTCGAGTTTGGGTTTCGAATGAAGAAAGTACAGAAAAATTTTCACAGCCGAAGTTGCCCCCCTTGATTTGAAAATTCAGCTGACCTATGAGCAGCAGGCGGTCAAGGATGCAGAAGCGAAGTCTGAAGTTTTGAGGAAGAGGGTTCGAGAATCGGAGGGCGAAAGCCAACGGTTTCACCAAATGTATCGAGAGATGCTGTTAAGAAAGAAGAAACTGGAAGAAGAAGTTGAGAACTTAAAGCAATCCCTGATAATGGCTGAAACCGAGAGTCCGAAGTCAGAAGAAGTTGAGCTTCCTTAGAGCTTCTTTTACCTTTTGTTCAAAGACTTTTGTATTGCTCTCTTTGTTGGGAAATGTGTCCCAAAAGCCAATCGTCAAGCTGTTGACTGTTGAGCAACTAAGTAATGTAATTGATTTGTTAATAAATAAAATATATTTTTAGTATTTTTATCATAAGTCTTCATCTTCTAATAAACTCCGTTGTTATGATGAAGTCTTTAGGGCTATTTAAGTTCGATAAAGAGAGAATTTATCGATTAGTCCTTAAAATTGTTCACGACCAAATGATAAGCTGTTAATAAGGACATCAGCTTCTATCGAGCATAGGTTGCTGTAGGCCATATGGGTTGATTGTTCTCTTAACCAAAGAGTGTGGAGACACTGGTATGGAATATAGGTGAGATGTAAAAGTACATCATCATTGAACGTGACCAACTCCAGAGCATTTTGCTGTCGAGAATATCTCTGATGGGATATAGGTATATGTGTTCCTTAGACCTGAGATCGCCTCAGTGACTTGCAAGCAACTCACTGTGCTTTGATACTGGACTAACTAAATTTTTAATTCAGAGATGGAAGGCTTCTAGGCACAGTCAAGTACTTGCGAAGTCAGAGTGTGATCGAGATGGGATTGACCACTCTAAGAGTTGGAGAAGAATGAGTCGCTGTATTTCAATTTAGCAAAATTTTGGTCAGGGTAATCCATCAGATGGATTTGATATTTTGAAATACAATGTGGACAACCTGATCAGAGTTGATAGTTGAACTCTGAGATGTCCTATAATCATTTTGATCAAGGGGATGAGTTATATGGAAACTATATCCGCATGGGTTCTAAGGATGTTGTTCTACACATTCGACCTATCCGGTCGTCGGGTACCATTGCTAGATGGTCACTTCGATTGGTATAAAAATTTATTTTTATTCTATCGACTAAGGTTCGAACCTATGAGATCACACACATTAGAGTTCATGATCCGATCGGATGGTTAATCAACGATTAAGAATCGTTCTAGGGTTAAATGATCAATACGATTGACATTTAACCCAGTGCAAGTGTTGCAGGAGGATCGATTAGCAATTTGATTGCTAATTGGCTTAATTTGATTAAGCCAATGGGTTGAGATTATGTCTAATTAAATATGATTTAATTATATTTGGTTTGGGCTTGATTGGATCAAGTCCAATTGGTTTATTGGATAAGCCAATTGCAAAAAAAAAACTAGTCCTAGTTCAATTAGGACTTGGGTCAACCTAATTTTTAATTTGATTAGAAAATTAAATCAGATTTAAATCTAATTTAATCTGATTAAATTAGATTTTTAATTTGGTTAAAACCTATTTTAATTAGGTTGATCTAATTTTGGTTTGATTTGATTTGAGAAACCAAATTAAAACAAGTCATGAGTTAGAATCCTAGTAAGACTAGGATTCCACCTTGCACCACATAAGCCCCCCCATGTCCTCTCTCTTATTCCATGCCAATCCCCTCTTATTTTGTATGACAAAAGCCCTCTCCCAGGTCTCTCCCATGTCCATAAAAGATTTTCTCTCTTCTTTCTTACATGGAAGGTGGTTTGGATCAAATCAAAGAGGAATAAGTTTGGATTTCGAATTCTATGAGATAGAGTTTTAGAAATCCAAAATTCTTTCAATTTTGCACCGAATTTATCCAATTTTTTTTTAGAATTTTTATGGATTTTAGGGTACACATTATTCACCCTTTTCTGGTGGTCCATGTATGAAAATAAGGAGAAGGTGCTCAAGAGTTGGGTGCCCCTTATCTTGCCATGTTTGGATAAGCCTTGACTAGGTATTTGACCTAGATAAGGACTCTATCATATCTCTCTCTATAAAATGATTTTCTTTATGAAATTTTTGAAAAAGATAGAGATTTGAGATACTTTTGGGCTGTCCAAAAATTAGAGAGAAAGACCTTTGGGTCATAGAGATATAATAGACACAAGATAAGTTGTTTAGAGAGAGAAACGAGAAGAAGAAGAGGGTCTTCTTCTAGGGTTGTTTGTTTTCATCTCTTCCCTTCCTCCATCTTGAGTTTTCTAAGAGTGTCTCAGATCTGAAACTTCTATTCCTACTTCTCATCTTTGGAAGAGCCCAAATCAAAAAGAAGGAGGCACCTGATCAACCATCAAAGAAGGATCAACGTAGTACTAGCATACTGTGCTGATTTCCTGAAGCAGGACTTCTGGTCAAGATTCGTGGGCTTGTGTGGACGACTCCTAGAGGTCGGATGCATGTGTGGCTTGCAACATCATCCTTAAGCCCGGATCAGTGAGGTTAGAACATCTAACTTGTAAGGTAATAGATCTGATCTATTGTTTAATACATACATTAGATGTAGTATAGAAACATGTTGATATGATCAACATGTAGTTCATGCTCTATGTATTTTAATTTTTGATTTAATGCTTTGTAATAATCATATAATAAAATCTTAGATCTAGGAATTTTCTAATTTTAAAAAATAAATTTTGATTTATTTTAGTCTTTCGCTATATGATCTTGAAAAAGTTTCAAAATCTAACCGTAAAATCCTAGATCTGGTTCCTTCAATTGGTATCAAAGCTTAGGTTCTTCATTACATGATTATTTATACATGCTTAGATTATTTCTTAGATTAGATCTAATTTATAATCTGATTATTAAATCTGAAATTAAAATTTTAGATCAATCACGAACTGTAAGGTTGTCCTGCTGTAAGGTTTACCCCTTACAGTGCAAAGGTTGTCCTAGTTCGTGTAGATCTGTCTTTAATCATAAATTTATTAGATATGATCTAGATTAAATTTATGATTTATTAAATTTAAAATATATTTAAATCTGAAATAAAATCTTTTTGTTAATAATTTTTGTGCAAAAAATTGTTTAAAGTTGAAATTGTTTCAATTATATGAACCTATTTAGATTAGATCTAAAGTAGTTTCATATTTATTTCACTTGCATCTTGATTATGAATCAAACATGCAATATGGTTGGTAGAATCATATTGTAAAATTATTTTACAAATACAAAAATTATTTTTTGAAAAGCTGAACCCAACCCTCTGCCCAAAACTTAATTAAGAATTAAGAAGTAGTTTTGATTAGGTTCTAGGATTGTGAATTGAAGAACCTAAGACACAAACCATAACACATTGGGTTAATGGGTTAGTGAGAATTAGGTCCATTAATTGGGTTAGACCTATGGTTAGATTAAAGATGGACTTAATTAGAGAATTGACTAAATCTAATCAATTGTTGTCTTAGATTAGGTCAAGGATTTTCTAGATCAATTACAATAGTTGTAGTTGGTCAAGTCCATGTCTTTAACGAGAACCAAATGGACTTGATTCTTGGCAAAGCGGTCTAGCACGAACTGTTAGGTTGATCTAATCGAAACTAATTAAATCAGTTGGTGTCTAAGGTAAACCAGACCGGTGATTTTTAATTGGGAGCCCGCTTACCTGGCCATTTCTGATGGTGTCTAAGGCAAGCTTTGGCCGACCCTCGCATTGATCGAACTTACCTGGCCTCTTGGTAAAATTATGTTTTGATCAGATCACTTGACTATTCGAGTTGACCCATGTCAGCTAGGTAAATCAATGTGACTGATTTAGGTGCTCCTAGACCAGCCCTTTAAATGGTCTCCCTTAAGCTGACATGATGAAGCCAATGGGAGGATCATGATATGCTGGTTCATCTGACCTCATCCATTAAATCATTTAAATCTTTTAAAATTATTAGGTCCTTAAAATGATAAAGTTATAGAGATAACTGAGTCATAGCCTTCCATTAAGGTGTTTGATAATGAGTTCATTAACTCAATAATCATTGCAGACCCAAAGGCCTGGTGATTGTTGACTAATGGAATTATCACTCATCATATGATGACTTGAAAGGGTCTCTCTAATAGTGATTAGGTGAGCCAACCAAAGTTAGGCTTAATCATTCGTTGGTTAGATGCATCAAGTATGGTCATGTTAATGGTTGGACCTAACCGGATCCTTACAGTAGAGGCCAAAGCCTACTGATTAGGTTTCTGGGGCAAAATTAAAATTACTAAAAATTATTTAGAGAAATAATTGGTTATGAACCTATCCTTAGATGTACATGGGTTGGCCAACCAAAGTTGGGCTTGTGTGCAGTCTAAGTGGATTCTAGTACCCACTAAGAAATTAGGGTAATTCTTCGAATTGGAGGTAGAGGCTACCAATTCGAATAAAATAGTGGGAGAAACTTTTTGATTAAAGTCCAAATCTTTAGGTTTAATGAATCAATTACTGATTAGGTTATGGTTCTCCTTTGTGTACATATAGCCACTTCCCTATTGCTCCAATTATTGTTGGACAATGACAAGTTGGTGGGATCCAACTTCGATAGCTGGTACTGAAAGTTGAAGATAGTCCTGGAGCATGAACGGATCCTATATGTGATAATGGATCCTGCACTTGAGGAGCCAACTGCCAATGCATGTAGAACAGTCAGAGACACTTACCAGAAGTGGCTCAGTGATCGGACCACGGTGTGCTGTATCATACTGGCTGTCATGAGCGACGAGTTTAGTCACAGATTCGAGACGGCTCAGTCAAAGGACATGCTTCAAGTGTTGGAGGATGCCTTTAGCACACCCGATGATGTGGAGAGGAACAAGACTAGTTGTGCCATCTTCAACACCAAAATATGGGATGGTGCCTCTGTTACTGATCATGTATTGTACATGATCAAGCTGATGGAATGATTGAGCAAGCTCGGCTTTCCTTTGCATGAGCAGCTTGAAAAAGATGCAATACTGAACTCGCTGTCCAAGTCTTATCTCCCATTCCTTACTCATTATAGAATGACAAAGCCTGAAGTAAACTACCACGAGTTACTGGGGTTGCTTCAGAACTTTGAGAAGGATCACCAACTTCACAAGGAGTCGGTGAACTTAGTGGGAGGTTCATCTTCTGGTTCTCGATCTTTTAAGAAAGGAAAGAAGAACAAGAAGAAGAAAGTGAAGAAGGTACAAGTTCAGGCTAGGACATCTGTGTAGGGCCAGACCAGAAAGATCAAGTCCGATAAGAGTCTATTCAACTAGCAAGCATCCTAGATTAGATAGTGTGTCAGATATCTACTTATGGCACTATAGGCTAGGTCATATAAACAAGAACAGAATAAACAGGTTGACTCAAGAGAGAATCCTCGAAGTCAGTGATTGTGAATCACTTCCAACCTGTGAGTCCTGTCTTCTTGGTAAAATGACCAAGTCACCTTTTACTGAAAAAGGTGAGAGAGCTACTGAGCTCTTGAGCCTAGTACATATTGATGTATGCGGGCCCATGAGCACAAGTGCTGAGGTGGATATTTCTACTTTATAACTTTCACGGATGACCTATCCAAATATGGATATGTCTATCTGATGAAACATAAATCGGATTCATTTGAAATGGTCAAACGATTCTGAAGTGAAGTAGAAAAATAAACTGGAAAGAGTATTAAAACTCTTCGATCTGATCGAGGAGGAGAATACCTTTCTAGTGGGTTTCTCACATATCTAGGAGAGAATGGGATTCTCTCCCAATGGACTCCTCCTGGAACACCACAGCATAATGGTGTGTCTGAAAGGTGGAATCGGACTTTGTTAGACATGGTCCGATCCATGATGGCTTTTGCTAGCTTGCCGATATCCTTCTGAAGATATGCACTCGAATTGGCCTGTTATCTGTTAAATAGGATTCCAAGTAAGTCTGTAATTAAGACTCCATATGAGATATGGATAGGACGTAAGCCAGCACTTTCACACCTTAGGGTCTGGGGGTGCCCGGTCTATGTCAAATGATTAGTCACAGATAAACTTGGACCTAAGTCTGACAAATGCACATTCATTGGGTACCCCAAAGAGATTAAAGGATATTTTTTCTACCATGCTAATGAACGAAAGGTGTTCGTCAGTCTTAAGACAATCTTTCTAGAAAAAGAGTTCCTTGGTGAAGGAACCATTGCCTCTAAGGTTGAACTTGATGAAGTTCAACAGGTAGAAGGACCGACACCAATAGCTGAACCTGAGTCAGATTTGATTGGATCAGATCCGGAGCTTAATGTACCTACACTATTAAGACGATCCGATAGAGTACCACGTCAGTCGGATAGATACTACTATTTCTTGGTCCAGGATGGTGATCCCATCGAACTCGATGAGAATGATGAGGATCCGATCACCTATATGGATGCAATGCAGAGACCTGATTTCGAGAAATGGCTTGAAGCCATGAAATCCAAAATGGAGTCCATGAAGGTCAACGGTGTATGGACATTGGTTGACCCACCTGAAAGGGTTAAACCCATTGGGTGTAAATGGGTCTTCAAAAAGAAGAGGGGTGCAGACGGAAAGGTGGAGATCTATAAAGCCCGTCTGGTTGCCAAGGGATATTGTCAACATTATGGTATTGACTATGACGAGATATTTTTTTCTGTAGTAATGCTCAAATTCATTCGGATAATGCTTGCAATAGCTGCCCATCTAGATTATGAGATCTGACAGATGGATGTAAAGACAGCTTTCCTAAATGGAGAGCTGACCGAAGAGGTGTATATGATACAACCTGAGGGGTTTACATCCACAAATGAGTCCAAGGTGTGTAAGCTTCAGAGATCCATTTATGGATTGAAGCAAGCTTCTCGAAGTTGGAACATGCATTTTGATAAGGTGATCAAAACATATGGCTTCATTAAGAATGGAGAAGAGCCCTGAATCTATAAATGGATAAATGGTCCAGTTGTGGTATTCCTTGTCTTGTACGTGGATGACATTCTCTTAATCGAGAATGACATCCCTGTACTACAGGTAATAAAAGTTTAGTTGTCATCACAGTTCTCCATGAAGGAGTTGGATGAAGCATCCTACATCCTAAGGATTAAGATCTATAGGGATAGATCTAAAAAGATGCTTGGATTATCCCAGTCCACGTACATAGATACTGTGCTGAAGAGATTCAGCATGGAGAATTCTAAGAAGGACTATCTACTGATAGGCCATAGAATTTCTCTCTTTAAGAAGGTTGAGATTAAGTCTAATTAAATATAATTTAATTAGATTTGGTTTGGGCTTGATTGGATCAAGTCCAATTGATTTATTGGATAAGCCAATTGCAAAAAAAAAACTAGTCCTAGTTCAATTAGGACTTGGGTCAACCTAATTTTTAATTTGATTAGAAAATTAAATTAGATTTAAATCTAATTTAATCTGATAAATTAGATTCTTAATTGGGTTAAGACCTATTTTAATTGGGTTGATCTAATTTTGGTTTGATTTGATTTGAGAAACCAAATTAAAACAAGTCATGAGTTAGAATCCTAGTAAGACTAGGATTCCACCTTGCACCACATAAGCCCCCCCACATCCTCTCTCTTATTCCATGCCAATCTCCTCTTATTTTGTGTAACAAAAGCTCTCTCCCATGTCCAGAAAAGGTTTTCTCTCTTCTTTCTTACATGGAAGGTGGTTTGGATCAAATCAAAGAGGAATAAGTTTGGATTTCGAATTCTATGAGATAGAGTTTTAGAAATCCAAAACTCTTTCAATTTTGCATCGAATTTATCCAAATTTTTTTTTATAATTTTCATAGCTTTTAGGGTACATATTGTGCACCCTTTTTTGATGGTCCATGCATGAAAATAAGGAGGAGGTGCTCAAGTGTTGGGTGCCCCTTATCTTGCCATGTTTGGATAAGCCTTGACTAGGTATTTGACCTAGACAAGGACTCTATCATATCTCTTTCTATAAAATGATTTTCTTTATAAAATTTTTGAGAAAGATAGATATTTGAGATAACTTTGGGCCATCCAAAAATTAGAGAGAAGTACCTTTGGGTCGTGGAGATATAATAGACACAAGATAGGGTGTTTAGAGAGAGAAACGAGAAAAAGAAGAGGGTCTTCTTCTAGGGTTGTTTGTTTTCATCTCTTTCCTTCCTTCATCTTTAGTTTTATGAGAGCATCTCAGATCTGAAACTCCTCCTCCTACTTCTCATCTTTGGAAGAGCCCAAATTAAGAAGAAGGAGGCACCTGATCAACCATCAAAGAAGGATCAACGCAGTACTAGCATACTGTGCTGATTTCCTGAAGCAGGACTTCTGATCGAGATTCGTGGGCTCATGTGGATGACTTCTAGAGGTCAGATGTATGTGCGGCTTGAAACATCATCCTTAAGCCTGGATCAGCAAGGTTAGAACGTCTAACTTGCAAGGTAATAGATCTGATCTATTATTTAATACATACATTAGATGTAGTATAGAAATATGTTGATATGATCAACATGTAGTTCATGCTCTATATATTTTAATTTTTGATTTAATGCTATGTAATAATCATGTAATAGGATCTTAGGTCTAGAAATTCTTTGATTTTAGAAAATAAATTTTGATTTATTTTAGTCTTCCACTGCATGATCTTGAAAAAATTTCAAGATCTAACCCTGAAACCCTAGATCTGGTTCCTTCACTCTTTACTAATGAAATGAAAAGAAATTTTCTCATTACCTTGTCTATTCTTGCTCTGAGTTGTCGTTTACCAAACTTCTCCTGTCTTTTATCTTATTCAATGTCGATGTTGTTTGAAGGTTCCTGATCATTGCCGCGTTGATTCGCCCTTTTTGTTCATGATCGAAGGTCTTTTCGAGGCCATTCGAATTTGACACTTTCTCTCGATGTTCGAGCTTGGGGTCCGAACTTCTCGTTACTTTAAGAAAGTCTATTTTCTCCTGCTAGTGTTGGGTTCCCCCTTAGAGATCGAGGATTGTTGACAAGAGTTTTCTTCCTCGTTGAGGTGAGGTCCCTTGTGTCTTAGATGTAGTTCATTTTTTTCTTATCTCTGGTATAGCTCATTGCTTTCCCTTTTTCTCTCCCTCCTTTTTTTTATGTTTGGGTGAGGGTTTTCCCTCTGCTCCTAACAGGATTGTAGGGGTGTAGAGGAGCCGTTGAGGAGGCTTTTCTCCTCATCCGATCTTAAACGACCAGGTCTTCGTTTGTGTCAGGATGAGGTTCTCCTCCTATTCCTGATACAATCAATTTTAGCTCATGTTAGGATGAGATTTTTTTTCTATTCCTAACAGGGCTGTGGGGGCACATAAGGGCCGTTGCGAGGGCCTCTCCCTCCATCTGATCTCTTAATAATTGGATCTTCGACTTTGCTCATGTTAGGATGAGGTTCTCCTCCTGTTCCTAACATGACTGTGGGGGTGCATAAGGGCCGTTGTGAGGGTCTCTCCCTCCATCCGATCTCTTAATAATTGGGTCTTCGACTTTGCTCATGTTATGATAAGGTTGTCCTCCTGTTCCTAACATGGCTGTGGGGGTGCACAAGGGCCGTTGCGAGGGCCTCTCCCCCCACCCGGTCTCTTAATAACTGGGTCTTCGACTTTGCTTATGTTAGGACAAAGTTCTCCTCCTATTTCTAACATGGCTGTGGGGGCACATAAGGGCCGTTGCGAGGACCTCTCCCCCCATCCGATCTCTTAATAATCGGGTCTTCAACTTTGCTTATGTTAGGACAAGGTTCTCCTCCTGTTTCTAATATGGCTGTGGGGGCACATAAGGGCTATTGCGATGGCCTCTCCCCCCATCCGATCTCTTAATAATCGGGTCTTCGACTTTGCTCATGTTGGGACGAGGTTCTCCTCCTATTCCAAACATGACTGTGGGGGCACATAAGGGCCGTTGCGAGGGCCTCTCCCTCCATCCAGTCTCTTAATAACCAGGTCTTCGACTTTGCTCATGATAAGATGAGGTTCTCCTCCTGTTCCTAACATGACTGTGGGGGCGCATAAGGATCATTGCGAGGGCCTCTCCCCTCATCCGGTCTCTTAATAATTGGGCCTTCGACTTTGCTCATGTTAGGACGAGGTTCTCCTCCTGTTCCTAACATGGCTGTGGGGGTGCATAAGGACTGTTGCGAGGGTCTCTCCCCCCATCCGATCTCTTAATAATCGGGCCTTCATTTGTGTCGGGATGAGGTTCTCCTCTTGTTCCTGATATGCTTAGTTTCGATTGTCTGAAGGAGCTACTCCCTGTTGTTATAAGCTTCTGCGAAAAGAAAAGATATGCGAATATAAAACTTTTATTTAAGGCAAAGTTATCAGTAATACATTCGTAAATTTTTTGAATTCCATGGTCACGGAAGGTCGGCTCCTCCAAGCTCTTTTAGATAGTATGTCCCGGGCCGGACCTCCTCCCTGACTTCATACAGGCCTTCCTAGTTTGGGGTAAGTCTCCCTTGGTTCTGAGGTTGTGAAACAGTGACTCGCCGAAGTACTAAGTCCCCCACTCTGAAGGCTTTGCTCTTGACCCGGGAGTTGTAGTAGCGGGCTGCTTTCTGCTTGTAGGCTGCCATCCAAACTTGAGCGGTCTCCTATTTTTCTTCTAACAAGTCGAGGTTGGCCTTGAGATCCTATGAGTTGCACTGCTCATTGAATGCCATGACTCACACCAACGAAAGTTTGAGTTCAATTAGGATAACAGCTTCTCTTTCGAAGGCTAAGGCAAAGGGGGTCTCCCCCGTGGGCAGTCTTTGGGTAGCTCGGTATGCCCATAACATATGATAAAGCTCGTCTACCCAAGTTCCCTTTGCTTTTTCAAGTCTTGCCTTGATTCCTTGCAGCAGAGTCCTGTTGGTCACTTCAGCTTCGCCGTTTGCCCACAGATGGGCTACTGACGTGAAGTTATGGGAGATGTTTAAGTCCTCACAAAATTCAGCAAACCTTACTCCAGCAAATTATCGCCCATTATCAGTAATGAGAGTTCTGGGTAAGCTGAACCTACAAACAATTGACTTCTAGATGAAGTCTTGCACTTTAGCTTCTATGATTTTCGCCAAAGGTTCGGCTTCGACCCACTTGGTGAAGTAGTCAATTGCCACCAGGAGGAACTTCCGCTGTCCGGACGCCATGGGAAAATGTCCAAGGATATCCATCCTCCATTGTGCAAACAGCCATGGGGCACTCAAAGGTGTAAGTTTGGAGGTAGGTTGTCTTTGGATATTCGCATATCTCTGACACCGATCACACTTTCTGACATATTCAATGGAGTCGTGGTACCTTGTAGGCCAGTAATAATTTTATCGGAGCAGTTTGTGGGATAAAGATCTGGCCCCCAGGTGACTTTCGCAGACTCCTTCATGTACCTCCCACAAGGCAAAGTCGGCTTCAGAATGCTCGAGACATTTCAAGAGGGGCAAAGATTACGACCTCTTGTACAGCTTGCCCTCATAAAGGATATATCGGGAGGCCTGGTTTCTAAGCTTTCGAGCTTCTTTTGCATCATTAGGAAGAACCTCGTCTTTGAGGCATGCAACCAATGGGTCAATCCAGCTGGGTTCATGGCTGATCTTCATTACAAGCTACGGTTCTTTCGTACTTGGATATTTCAGAACTTCGAAGAGGACTTTCTTGGGTAGTTTAGCCAGAGCCAGAGTAGCCAACTTGGAGAGAAGATCGGCCCTGGTATTTTTTGCTCTTGGAATCTACTTGATGTCAAAGCTGCCAAAGGCAGGGATGATCTCCTTTACCTTTTCGAGATACTTGGCCATACTGTCCTCTCGAGCTTCATAATTTTCGCTGACTTGTCCCACCACCAATTGGGAGTCATTGTAGACTTGGAGCTGATCTACTTCTAATTCTTTGGTGATCTTTAGTCCTACAATCAGAGCTTCATATTTTGCTCCATTATTTATCGCAGGGAATTCGAAGTGCAGCACGTACTCTGCGATAATTTCTTTTGGATTGATCAAGATCAGGCCCGCGCCCGCACCTGACATGTTGGAGGAACCATCCACATAGAGGGCCCAAAAAACATCAGGGAGATATGTTATTTCCTCAGGGAAGTTCAGCTGGAGCCCTGGGTTGTCAGCTTCACCTTGTTCAAGTTTGGCTTCTTTCGGGATAGTACATTCCACTATGAAGTCTGCTAATATCTAGGCTTTTATCATCGACTGAGGTCGATAGTTGATGTTGAATTTTGCGAGCTCAACCGCCCATTTTGCTATCCTTCTGGAAGCATCCGTTCGATGCAGAATTACCTTAATCGGTTGGTCGGTGAGCAGTGTTATGGTGTGCCCTTGAAAGTAAGGTCGGAGCCTTCGGGCTACAATCAACAGGGCATAAGTTAGTTTCTCTAACTTAGTATACCTAATTTCAGTGTCTCTCCATACTCGACTTATGTAGTAGATCGGTTGTTGAATTTTTAGTTCTTCCTTAACCAGAACTGCTACGAGAGCCACAAGGGAGACCGCCAGGTATAGGAACAACTCCTTTCCAGGTTCGGACTTTGCCAATAGTGGAGGTGAGCCGAGGTAGTTCTTCAATTCATCAAATGCTTGCTGACATTCAGTGATCCAACAGAAGTTCTTCGGCTACTTGAGAGTTTGAAAGAAAGGTAGGCACCATTCGGCCGACCTTAAGATGGAGCGATTCAGAGCTGCTACTCTCCCAATAAGGCGCTGAACTTCCTTTATTGACTTCGAGGCGGTCATTTTCTGGATGACATAAATCTTTTCTGGATTTGCTTCGATCCCGTGCCCCGATACCATAAAGCCTAAGAATTTTTTTGAGGTTACTCCAAAAGCACACTTGGTTGGGTTCAACTTCATCTTGTATTTTCGGAGGGTGTTGAAGGTCTCCTCAAGGTCGGTGACATGGTTCATTGAGGATTTACTTTTTACAAGCATGTCATCCATGTAGACCTCCATGTTGCGGCCGATCTGCACTTTGAAGATCTTGTTCACCAGTCATTGATAGGTCTCCCCTGCATTTTTGAGACAAAGAGGCACGACCCTATAACAGTAAAGACCATGATCAATGGTAAAAGCAGTCTTTTCTTTGTCCTCTGATGCCATCCTGATTTGATTGTAGCCGGAGAATGCATCCATGAAAGTGAGAAGCTTGTGGCCCAAGGTTGCATCCACTAATTGGTCAATTCTGGGCAGAGGGTAACTGTCCTTCGGGCAGGCTTTGTTCAGCTTTTTGAAGTCTATATACATCCTTCACTTGCCGTTCACCTTCTTGATGAGAACCACATTGGAGACCCAGTTCGGATAGTTGACTTCTCTGATGAACCTGACTTTCAGGAGTTTATCAACTTCCTCAGCTATTGCCTTCTGCCTTTTCGGTGCATGACCTCGAATTTTTTTCTTCATCGACTGATGTTTGGGATCAACAGCTAGACGGTGTTCTATGACTTCCACATCAATCCCCAGCATGTCCATCGGAACCCAAGCAAAAACATCCGCATTCTTTTGTAAAAAATTAATGAGCTGTGTCCGTACCTCTTCTCCCAGGTTGGAGCTGATCTTCACCACATACTCTTCATTCCCATCGTTCAAAGGAATTGAGACAAGATCTTCAATTGGCTCACCCCGTTCTTCAGCAAGGTCATCGCGGGTGTCTATTCCATCAACTGGACAGGGGTCAGACTGACCATTTCTTTGTAAGGCAATGTTATAGCAGTGTCTTGCCAGGACCTGATCTCCTCTGACCTCTCCGACCCTTTGGCTTGTAGGAAATTTCAATTTCAAATGGTAGGTCGATACCACAGCTCGGAGGGAATTGAGGTTAGGTCGGCCGAGTATTGCATTGTAGGCAGACGGCATCCTTACTACCAGAAAATCCACTTGCACTCTAGATTGTTTCGGGTACCAACCTGCAACTACGGTCAAAGTTATTACTCCTTCCACTGGCACAGCATCGCCAGTGAACCCTACCAATGGGGAGCTTATCGGCCCTAATCGATCATCCGGAATGAATATTTTTGAGAATGCATCGTAAAACAAAATATCGATCGAGCTTCCATTATTAACAAGAATGCGGCATACATCATAGTCAGTAATATTTAAAGAAACTACAACTACATCATTATGGAGGAATTGAATCTCCTGTGCATCTTCTTCAGTAAAGGTTATAGATTCTTCAGTCCTCTGTCACTTGGGCGGTCCGACCGATCCACTGGCTGCTCCCCGTCGGGATCCTCCAGAGATGGTGTTGATGATCCTGATTGGAGGCTGATCTTCAGGCTGTTCTTCCTTCCTTGGTGGCTCTGGTTGTGGTAGGACCCTCGGTCGATCTTCCCTACCTTCAGGCCAATGTTGGATGAATCTGTTAAGCCGACCTCATCTGATGAGCTCGTCGATCTCATCTTGGAGCTGAATATACTCCTCCGTGTCATGGCTGTGGTCACGATGATAGAGGCAGAACTTGTTAGGGTTGCACTTCCTAGGGTGTGTGCACATCTTTTTCGACCATCGCAGCTGCTCCCTGATCTCCATCAGTACTTGAGTTTTTGGAGCATTGAGAGGGGCGAAGCTGTGAAATCTTCCTGGGGGAGAGCTCTACCGAACTCTGTGGTCTGAGCTTCTCTTCCTATGAGCTCGGGGGGGAGTTCGGACATGCTTGTGTTCGGGGAGAGTTCGAGAACGTGGCTGAGCTTCACTCGGCCCTTTTTCAGTTGCGGGCTTGCTGGAGTCACCCGCCTGCCGCTCCTTCGCGGCCTCCTCATCCTTCAGCTTGAAGGCTTCCTCTGCTCGGGCATATCCTTCGGCCCGAGCCCGCAAATCAGCGAAGTCCCGGGATACTTCTTTTCCAGAAAAAATAGAAGGTCATTCTTTTGAAGACCGCTCTTCAGGGTGGCCATTGCAACTGATTGGTCCAAGTTTCGGACCTCCAATGCGGCGGCGTTAAAATGGTTGACATAAGTTCAGATGGATTCTCCCTCCTTTTGCTTGATGTTGATGAGGGACTCCGAACCTCTCCGGGGATGTCGACTGCTATCGAAATTATTGGGTGGATGTCTGGCCAGGACACCACCTCCCAAGATCTTTTCAGTACCACGCGATGCAGCAGGAAGAAAGAAGAAACAAAATAAAGAAAAATAATCAAAATACGTGGATCAGCCACAAAAAGGCTCGCCTCCACGAGGCATGCAAACTTCACTATGAAAAAGAAATTTTACAAGAGGAGACCTCACCCTCAACCCTTGTACAACCAATTCTCTCTCACTAGAAGTTCCCCACACAAAAGCTCTTTCTCTCTTGGAAGACCCCCTGAACCCCTGAAGTGCCTGGCGATCGCTGTCCAGGAGTCTCCTGCTCCTTCTCTCAGTGCTTCCACCTCTCTTTCTTCTCTTGGGTTCCGTACGGGATTCATACGGTGCGAAAAATCGATCCCCCTTTCACTGTTCATCACAGGGCCCTTTTAAAGGGTTAAATAGAGGTTTAAATATAATTAGATTAGGTTTAGGAGTCCTTAATCAACCCAATCAAGTGTTTGAACCGTCGGATTAAGAAACAGATCAACCCACGCCCTCCGATCATGATTGGTCCATGAAATAGTGCCGTGGACCGCACGAAATGTGTGGGAAATGCCCGTGCGGTCCACAGGCCCAGCCGTGGACCGCCCGATCCATGGTGGACCGGAGAACAGGGTCAGCAGGCCGCCTGGGCCGGCCCACTCCCACGCGCGGGCCTGCGCGCGCTTGGGCTGCGCGCCCGGCTGGGCCGCGCGCCCGCCTGGGCCGCCCGCCCGCGTGGATCACGCATCCCACTCGAGCTTGGGTCGCGCATCCCGCACGCCGCCGCTTGCGACCGCACCGCTGTCGCCCACTGCCGGTCGCCGACGGTCCTCCACTACCTCGAATCTCATGCCGACTTCAAAAGCTCGTATCTCCTCCATCCGAGCTCCGTTTTGGGTGATCTTGGCCTCATTGGACTCTATTTTTCATCGTGAACCTCGCTGTGGGCTCAATATGGGCTGAATCTCGAGACATCAAATCCTAACAATCTCCACCTCGACTCGATATTCGGCCTCCTCCAAACTCTGAGAGCTTCTGGATCTCCTCGCCCCCATGCCCTGGGGCAATCACCTGCTGATCATGGATGGGCAAACATGGGAGTCGAGCCAGGCTGCTCGATCCCATCTCCATCGTATGCTGTGCTCCTCCTGACCTGAGACCTGCTCGGGGCATCGTCCTACGGTAATAGGAATCTCACCTTGCGACATCGCCTCTCATCCTCCCGAGTCTCCTGTCTCGTGCCCGATCCACCTCCTGGAGCTCCACCTCGCTCTGGGCTCCATCTAGCTCCTGAAGCTCCACCTCGCACTGGGCTTCCTGCCAGATAATAATGTCCTCTGCTCCCCTTCTTCTCCTCCAGCACAATCCTATCACCGCGTAACATCCTCAGGATTCCTCCACTAGCTACTATCCTGTAGCCTCTTGAATCCAGTCTGCTAAGTGAGATAAGATTTCGCCTGAAATCAGATAGGTATCGGACCTCCCCCAATCTCCTCACTGCACCATCATGTGTCCTCCAGCTGACCGTCCCAATGCCTCTGATCGCACAGCTTGATCCATCCGACAGATATACAGTGCCCTCACTGTTCTCCAGGGAGTCAAACTGCTCCTCTCTGCAACATACATGATAGGGGCATGCAGAATCTAATATTCACTGCTGGAAAGAAGTAGATACCTCGTCAGATATCTCCAGGACATCTCCATCTAAATCACTGTCGGCCGTTGCTACAGCAGCCACCGTCCGATTTTTAAGTTGAGGGCAATCTCTGGCTAGATGCCCCAACTCCTCACACCGATAACAAATGGTTTTGCTCAAGTCCCTCCTGGACTTGGACCGCCCTCGTTGCGATCTCCTGTTACTCCATCTACCACCTCCTGCTCCTCCAGAAGCCACCAAAGCTGAGCTACCACCACCTGAGCTCGAAGCTGGGTTCTCCCTCCTGAGAACCTCATTCTGGAGTATCACCGCGGTGACCTCGTCCATCTTGATAGTGCTCTTCCCCACTAGAAGAGCAGTCACCAAGGACTCGTACGAAGGGGGAAGCGACGCTAGCAAAACCAGCACCCTGGTCTTCTCCTCAACATTCTCACCAACGCTGAGGAGGTCGGTGAGGATCTTCTAGAAGTGGCTCAAATACTTCTGCATGCTCTGTCTCTCAGTCATCTACAGTTGGTAAAACTGCCTCCAGAGAAAAAGAGTATTGGTGAGAGACTTTGCCATGTACAACTCCTCGAGCTTCGACCACAGCATCGTCGGGGAAGTCTCGCTCAGCACATGGATCACCACCTCATCTGTCAGGTACATACAGATGGTACTCACCGTCTGCATCTGTAGCCGTTTCCAATCCCGCACCTCTATGGTGGTCGGCTTCTCATCTCACAAGAGAGCATCGATCAACTCCTGTTGGATGAGCACGTCCTTCACCCTTGCCTGCCACAAGGAGAAATTGCTCTTACCATCGAACTTGTTGATCTCCATCTTGATTATTCCTGTCTTCTCCATCTTCAGTCTTGCTCACCACCACTGCAATCTACATCCTTGTACCGCCTTGCTCTGATACCACTTGTTGGGTGGATGTCTGGCCAGGACACCACCTCCTAAGATCTTTTCAGTACCATGCGATGCAGCAGGAAGAAAGAAGAAACAAAATAAAAGAAAAACAATCAAAATACATGGATCAGCCACAAAAGAGCTCACCTCCATGGGGCATGCAAACTTCACTATGAAAAAGAAATTTTACAAGAGGAGACCTCACTCTCAACCCTTGTACATCCAATTCTCTCTCACTAGAAGTTCCCCTCATAAAAGCTTTCTCTCTCTTGGAAGACCTCCTGAACCCCTGAAGTGCCTGGCGACCGCTGTCCAGGAGTCTTCTGCTCCTTCTCTCGCACTTTCACCTCTCTCTCTTCTCTTGGGTTCCGTACGGGCTTCGTACGGCATGAAAAATCGATCTCCCTTTCACTATTCATCACAGGGCCCTTTTAAAGGGTTAAACAGAGGTTTAAACCTAATTAGATTAGGTTTAGGAGTCCTTAATCAACCCAATCAAATGTCTGAACCGTCGGATCAAGAAACAGATCAACCCACGCCCTCCGATCGTGACTGGTCCATGGAATAGTGCCATGGACTGCACGAAATGCGTGGGAAATGCCTGCGTGGTCCACAGGCCCAACCGTGGACTGCCCGATCCACGGTGGATCGGAGAACAGGGCCAGCAGGCCGCCTAGGCCAGCCCGCTCCCACGCACGGGCCTGCGCGCGCCTGGGCCGAGCGCCCGGCTGGGCCACGCGCCCACCTGGGCCACCCGCCCGCGTGGGTCGCACGTCCCGTGCAAGCCTGGGTCGCGCGTCCCGTGCGCCGCCGCCTGCGACCGCCCCGCTACCGCCCGCCGCCAGTCGCCGGCGGTCCTCCGCTGCCTTGAATCTCGTGCTGACTTCAAAAGCTCGTATCTCCTCCATCCGAGCTTCGTTTCGGATGATCTTGGTCTCGTTGGACTCTATTTTTCACCGCGAACCTTGCTGTGGGCTCAATGTGGGCTGAATCTCGAGGCATCAAATCTTAACAGAAATGAGCCACAAACTAGTGGCTCATTTGATCAAAGAAGAAGATAGTACCCGATTTCAATGCCGAGTATCAATTTCTTGCTGCTCCCTTCAAGGTAGATGGAAAAGCTTGGCACAGGATGGCGTCTGGCGTGCCATGGAGTAGCTTCATTGTCCGAAAGGCCTCCAGGTGGTCAATCGGATCCAAGGTCTCGTCGTAGCTCTCAAATTGGGGGAGCTTGAAGTTCGACGGGATCGGTTCTTGCATAATCCTTTAAGAAAAAGGAGGGTCAGTACAGATATCCTCACTGTAAGCAGAGAGAGCATGGTGGAGCTCTTCGATCCATCGGTTCATCTCTTGAAACTTTTGATCCAGGAGATCCTCTCAATTGTGAATCTCGAGGGTCTTCTGGCAAAACGAAGGTAGAGACCCTTCAGGGATGGTATCATGATCAGATAGAGGGCTCTCCGCCCTCTGCTTCCCTTTTCTGGGGGATACAAGGCGACTGACCCAATTGGGCCACCCAATCATCAGATTCTGAAACTCCGACAATGCTCTTTCCAGCTGCACAGATGCTTGCGACTGCTGCTGCTGCTGCTGCATGGTCTGTACCACTTTGGTGAGGCCCCTGACCTTTTGAACCAGCAGGTCGAATTGCTCCATGCCGACTGTCGTTGCCAAAGGAAGAGGAGCCTGAGAAACTAGAGATGATGCCGAAGCTGGTGAATCTTGCTGAGATATGGCCACGAAGGCCGTAGATCGCCTAGTGGATGCCTTTCGAAGAGGCATCAGGTTGGGATCTGACCGGAGAAGAAGAAGACATCGAAGAAGATGATCGGAGATAGTCCTGTTGAGTACTCCTTTAAGAACAAGGGTCCTGCAAAGACACAGACCCTTCCTCTAGCGCCAATTCTGTTGGTGCAAAATTCTGCTGATGCTGGAGGAGTTGGAGTCAAGGGGATCACGGCCGCCGTCGGGACCTGCAAAGAAAGTCTAAACCAGAGTTGTGGGTGCTCCGGCAAGACCCTCAGATGCTCAAGTCAGTACTCTGCTTTAACAGAAATGGAGCACTCGAATGGGATTTTAGCAGAGTTTAGAGATAGTGCTTAGAGCTTAGAGGAGAACGTATCTGGGGGGTCTCTTTTATAGATGGGAGAGCGTAATCGATTGATAGCGACATCCGTAATTGCCTGGTAGTGGGCCGTTCGGGGCCACGTGGAGTTTGTTACGGAGAGTAGTGGTGTCTGTTGTCGTGACTTGTCGGAGAGTGGTGGGGCCACGTGGAGTTTGTTACAGAGAGTAGAGTGGTGTCTGTTGTCGCGACTTGTCGGAGAGTGGTGGGGCCACATGGAGTTTGTTACAGAGAGTAGAGTGGTGTCCGTTGTCGCGACTTGTCAGGGAGTTTGGGCCGGACGGCTGAAGCTTGGTTGGGACGTCTGGTGGAGTAGAATAGCTCTCTGTCTTAGCAATCTAAAAGAAGCTCGGATGTTTTTGAGATTGCTGACGGAAGTTATCTACTGTAGAAGCCCGGATAAAAACTTTCTATTGGAGGAATCCGACTAGAGTTCGATTGCTAGAGAAGTCCGTCTGGAATTTGTCTGATGTAGAAGCATGTCTGAAGACTGTCTGCTAGAGAGGTCTGATTGCATGGGGAATCCGACAAAAGGTCGACCAATAGCGAAATTCAGAAGGTGCTATAGAAGGTTGACCGATAGAAGAGTCCGAAAGGTATTGTGGAAGTTCGTACGCTGAAGGAGTCTGGAGGACACTGTGGAAGGTCGATCGCTGGAGGGGTCTGGAGGGAATTTATCCGTTGGAGGGGTCTGGTTGGCACTGTTGAAGTTTGGTTGGTGCTGTTGAAGATTGATGGCTGGAGAGGTACGGACCCCGACCCGAGATTTGAATCGAGGGTCATGGCAACCACCGTATACTCATAGAAAACTTTTTCCATAAGCATGCAAGGCATCTCATCATGATATCTTACACATAAAGTTAAATCATTTTTTAAATTTTTAACAAATCAAACCTTAGTTCAAATAACAAATCAAAACTCAGTGTCCAAAAGAAAAATAATTATCTGACAAAGTCAACATTAAAAAATAAAAGTCTTGAATCAATTCTGAAAAAATCCTAAATCAATGAGCTAACTCCATCACTAATCGCTCTCCCAACCGAAATCCCGCATCACGCTAATTTTCTGGATCTGTAAGAAAAACATAAAAACTCATCATGAGCTAAACAGCCCAGTAAGCAGTGTATACCTTTAACTGAATAAACCAGGCAAATAATACTATACATATCGATTTACTGATAATAACAAAATCAATATATAATTTCATGAAATCATAATCATACTATCAATCATATATATAATTCAATTCATCATAATTTCAAATTATGCTTATCATCTTAAATTTATCAATTTCTTAAGTTCTTCTTACCAACTATGACTATGACCACATTATCCCTGTGGCAGGGTCATAATACCGCGTATCTACTTGCGGTGGGCTACGAATCATCTGGCAGCCAAGTCCTTTGGAACCGCTGGTCTCTCTGGCGGTTTGTCGCTGGTCTCTCTGGCGACATGTCGCTGGTCTCACTGGCGACATAAATCCTTAGGACAATCAATTGCCAACGTATATGCCCCCATTGACGGGGTCCTTAACACAGTCAGGTTGTCAATTTCATATTGTCTTTCAATTCATATATTATTTTCAAAAATAATATAAATAAATGATATTCGAATCAAATCAATCATATCATTCTTTGTGATCATATATCATCATAATAATTGTTCAACAAATAACTTCAATCATAAATAATTTCTATAATTAACTTTAGTCATAAATAATTTCAATAATTATTTTAATAAATAATTTCAATCACAAGCATGCATAAATTTATTTAATTCAAAATTTATAATTTACCAGATAAATTCAATAAAAGTAAACACTACTTACCTCAACAGAAAATCCAAACTAGGAATTCTAGAAATCTTGAAAATCTTTCTCTGAACCTAATACGTCAAATATCATATTTTTAAATCAAAATTTTATCGAATTAAAAATGATTAAAATTTATTAAAATCTAATATCCCCACAAGGATCAACTTGACGACAGCATCCAGAATTTTCGGACTAATCCATGGAAATCCTACTTATATTCCTTTTAATTATTATTATTATATTTATTTATTTTTATTTACTTTTTATTTTTATTTAATTCCATAAATCCTAAAAATCTAAGAGAGAGAGAGAGCAGAGAGAGAAAGTTTCTCTCTCCCTTTCTTTTTTTTTTTCTTTTCTTCTTCTTTTTTTGTCTTTTTCTTCTTTTTCTTTTCTCTTTTTCTTCTTTTTCTTTTCTCTTTTTCTTCTATTTTTCTTCTCGGGCACCTTCCAAGCTGGAACAGGGGACGGCAGGGCCCTTCCTTGGCCGGGCCATTCAGGCCGCGGCCGCCACGACGGAGGCTGGTGGCAGAGGGGGGCCACTCCCTGGTTACGGAGAGATATGGCCGGCGGTCAATTGCAATCGTCGGTGCTGGAAAATCCAAGGGAAAAGAGGCCAAAACAGGGGTCTCTTTTCTGACCAAGAATCGACGACACCCATTGCCGACAGTCATGCCCAAAGGCACGGGAAGAAGGGGAAGGAGGAGAGGAAGAGAAGAAGAACTCACTTCGGCCTCCGATGACCCCACCGGCAAGCAATCACGGTGAGAACAAAACAGGTGTCTGCGGCTCCAAATCAAGAAAATAGGGAGAAGGAGAGGGGAAGAGGGCCGATGATCGATTTCTAAGGAGGGGGGTCTTTTTATAGAGAGCCCTACGTCTCCGAGAGATCCTAGGACTCCCGATTCACCACGGTCTCGTCGGAGAAGAAGACTCCCATCGGGAGTCTTCTTCCCGATTTTTCCCCTATTTTTGCTTTGTTTTTTTTTTTTTGGGCTTGGCTTGGGTCTCGACGGCATGGGCTTGGGCTTTGGGCTATGACATTTTTCACCCCTAAAAAAAAATTTCGTCCTCAAAATTTTTCATACCTGTAGTCTCGAAGAGCTGGGGATATTTTTGCTTCATTTCTTCCTTTAGTTCCCAAGTAGCTTCTCTTTCTGAATGTTGACTCCACTGTACCTTGACATAAGGAATGTTCCGACGTCTCAACACTTGTTCTTTACGATCCACGATCCGTATCGGATATTCTTCATATGATAGATCTTTTCTGGCTTGCTCTGGTTCAAGTTTCACGATGTGATCTGGATCTGATAAATATTTCTTTAACATAGAAACATGAAAAATATTATGTACTCCTGCAAGTGAAGGTGGTAAGGCAAGTCTATAAGCCACCTCACCAATTCTTTCCAAAATCTCAAATGGACCCACATATCTAGGATTCAATTTGCCACGAATGCCAAATCTTGAGATTCCTTTTGAAGGAGATACTTTGAGAAATACATGGTCACCAACTTGAAATTCTAATTTCCATCTCCTGTTATCTGTATAACTTTTCTGTCTGCTTTGTGCTACCCGAAGTCATTCTTTAATTAATTGAATCTTCTCGACTGCTTGTTGAACAAGTTCGGGACCTAGTATTTTTCGCTCACCAACATCATCCCAGTGAATCGGTGATCGACATCTTCTACCATATAAAGCTTCATAAGGTGCCATACCAATGCTAGCCTAATAACTGTTATTGTAAGCGAACTCAATCAAAGGTAGATACTCATCCCATGAACTTTTCATGTCCAAAATATAGGTTCTCAACATATCTTCTAAGGTCTGAATAGTTCTCTCTGACTGACTATCAGTCTGTGGATGAAAAGCTGTACTGAAGTTTAATTTTGTTCCTAATACCTTGTGTAAGCTTTTTCAAAACTGTGATACAAATCTGGTGTCTCGATCCGATACGATGGTCACTAAAATTCCATGTAGCCTTACAATTTCTTTCATATATAATTTTGCTAGTCTTTCTAAAGTAAATCCAACTCTAATTGATAGAAAGTGTGCAGACTTTGTCAATCAGTCCACAATCACCCAGGCTACATCATTTTTACTTGGAGTCTTAGGTAGTCCAGTTACAAAATCTATAATGATATGTTCCCACTTTCATACTGGAATATCAAGAGGTTGAAGTAGTCCCGTAGGTCTCTGATATTTAGCTTTAACTTGTTGACACACCAAATATTGAGCCACGAATTGAGCGATCTCTCTCTTCATATTATTCCACCAGTATATTTTTTTTAAGTCTCTATACATCTTAGTACCTCTCAGATAAACTGTATAATTGATCTGATGTGCTTCCTGAAGTATTTCATGCTTGAGTACTGAATCATTGGGTATGCAAATTCTGTTTTCGAACCTCAACGAACCATCATCATGTATCTTAAATTCAGATTGAACACCAGCTTCCACTGAATTCCTTATTTTCATTAGTTATGGATCATCATTCTGGGCAACTGTAATTCTTTCAATGAGTGTTGGCTGAACCCTCATGTTGGCTAATCATACTGTTGAGTCATATATTCGGATGTCTAATTCCAGTTTTCTTATATCCTCCAATAATTGGCTTTGATGTGTGATTAAAACCGCCAAATTTTTCATAGATTTTCTACTAAGGGCATCAGCAACAACATTAGCTTTTCCGGGATGATAATGGATTGTTAAATCATAATCTTTCAATAGTTCTAACCACCTTCTCTGTCTCATGTTTAATTCTTTCTGCGTAAAAATGTACTTCAAACTCTTATGATCAGTAAACACTTCACACTGCGCACCATATAAATGATATCTCCAAATTTTTAGGGCAAAAATCACTGCAGCTAATTCCAAATCATGTGTCAGATAATTCTGTTCATATGGTTTCAATTGCCTTGAGGCGTAGGCCACTACCTTACCATGTTGCATCAATACACAACCGAATTTTTTTTTAGATGCATCACTATATATTGTGAATCTTTCATCTCCTGTTGGTATAGTAAGGATAGGGGCTGAAACTAATCGTTGTTTTAACTCTTGAAAACTCTGTTCATAATCTTCAGTCCACTCAAATTTAACCCTTTTTTGAGTAAGACAAGTCAAAGGTGCAGCTATGCAGGAGAATCCTTCTACAAATCGTCTGTAATATCCTACCATTCTCAGAAAACTTCGAATCTCAAAAATATTTGTAGGTCTGTTCCACTGCATCACAGCTTCCACTTTTGCTGGATCCACAGAAATTCCATCTTTAGATATGATGTGTCCTAAAAAGACTATTTTGTCCAACCAAAATTCACACTTATTAAATTTAGCATAAAGCTTTTCTTTCCTCAATATTTGTAGTACACACCGTAAATATTCTTCGTGCTCCAATTTGCTTCTTGAATATATCAAGATATCATCAATAAATATGACAACAAACTTATCAAGATAAGATCTGAATATTCTGTTCATTAAATCCATAAAGGCTGCTAGAGCATTGGTTAACCCAAATGGCATCACTAAAAATTCATAATGTCCATAACGAGTTCTAAATACAGTCTTTGGTATGTCCTCTATTTTGATTTTTAACTGATGATATCCTGAACGAAGATTAATTTTAGAAAAAACTTGTGCACCTTGCAGCTGATCAAACAAATCATCGATCTGAGGTAGAGGATACTTATTTTTGATAGTATTTTTATTCAACTCTCTATAGTCAATACAAAGTCTCATACTACCATCCTTCTTCTTCACAAATAAGACTGGAGCTCCCTAAGGAGATACACTACGCCTTATAAAACCTTTATCCAATAAATCCTATAATTGATCTTTTAACTCCTTCAACTCCATAGGGGCCATTCTGTAAGGAGCTTTAGAAATCAGACTGGTATTGGGTGCCAACTCAATGGTAAATTCAATTTCTCTGTCTGGTGGTAGTCCGGTTAAATCATCAATGAATACATCCAAAAATTTATTTACGATAGGAATATCCTGTAACTTCAATTCATCATGTTCTTTATTTTTTATTGATACTAAGTAACCTCTACATCCCTTTCTTAGCATTTGTCTAGCTTGCACAAATGAAATAATATGTGGAGGGGTGGTTCCTGTACTTCCATCAAAACTGAAAGTTAATTCTTTCGGTATGTGAAAGTTTACTCTCTTTCCATAACAATTCACAGAGGCATGGTAAGTAGCAAGCCAATCCATTCCTAGAATGACATCGAAATTATGCATATCTAGGACCACCAAATCTGTCGGTAATTCTCTTTCTCCTATTATGATACTACATGACTTGCACACACTTTCAGTACTCAAAATACCACCTACTGGTGTCTCAACATATAATTTGATTTTCATGGGTTCACATACTATATCATGTTGTCTAATAAAAGTAGTGAATATAAAGGAGTGTGTAGCATCAGAATCAAATAAAACTGAAGCATGAATATCAGATACAGAAATGATACCTGTCACCACAGCATTGGAGGCTTGAGCATCCTGTTGTGTGAGTGCATAGATCCTTCCTTGAGTTTTTGGCCTTTGACCTCCATCCTTTATTTGTGTGGGTCTATTTTCATCCATCTAGGGGCAATATGCAATCTTGTGTCCTTTCTATCTACAGCTAAAACACGAACCAGTATTCCATGGGCAATTAGAAGACTCATGCTCTCTTCGGCCATATCTCGAATATCTAGCTACCTCATTTTCATGATTCTTATCAATTGCTGGCTTCTTTGCTGGACCCTTATTATTCTGATTTCATCCTTGAGTTTCACCAAACCTATTTCTCTTCTTCTGATTTCGTTCTCGCTCCGCATGTGCTTCATTAACTTTTCTCTCAATTATTAGAGCTTTATTTACAACTGAGGCATAGGTAGTTAGCTCATAGGGTACAACTTATTTTCTAATTTCTGTCTTCAGTCCCATTTCAAATTTGTGTACTCTGTTTTGCTCAATCTCAACTAATCTTGGAACAAACTTGGCTAACTCTGTGAATTTAGCTTCATATTCTGCAACGGATCTGTTCCCCTATTTCAAATGAATGAACTCCTGCTCTTTCTGTATTCTGATACTTCGGAGAAAGTACTTGTCAAAAAATTTATCTCGAAATCTCTCCCAAGTGAGTGGTATCCTATCATGCTCATATTTTTGTTCCAGTATACGCCACCAGTTGTATGCCTCGCCTTGTAACAGATATGCTGTGTAGCGGATCTTCTCTTCATCATGGCATTCTTGCATGGTGAAGGCCTTCTCCATTTCCATAATTCAGTTAGTTGCTTCCAGTGGCTCGATGGTCCCTTTGAAGGCTGGAGGGCTAGCTTCTTAAATTCGACGATATTGTTTCTCTGCATCGGATGTTCTCCATGTCCTGGTGTCGGTGGAAAATGCTGACGTGGCTGTGCATGTTGTTGTTGAAATAACTGTTGCTGTGTTTGAACTACTCCGATCAGGGTTTGCATTAGTTGAGTCATGTTCGGCTCCTCCTGTACTGTCGAAGTATTTTCAGTAGGATCAAGGATTCCCTCCTATTGAGTTGTGCCACTATTTAACTGCGGAGTGTTATCGCCAAGTGGATTTGATGTCCCTCCTACCATTCCTTGAGTATTCTTCGTTCATCGTGGAGGCATATTGACCTATGATAAATTTGAGATAATAACTTATCCTTAATAAGGTTATAAACTTACTTGAGACAGGTCAGATCATAATCATCATAACTAACCTTTCAATTTTCTAATATCTATCCATCACTCACTCACTCTATTCTACATGTCTTTATCTATCTACTTATGCTCTGATACCATATTAATTGTCACGCCCCTGACCCGAGATTTGAATCGAGGATCATGGCAACCGCCACATACTCATCGAAAACTTTTCCCATAAGCATGCAAGGCATCTCATCATGATATCTTACACATAAAGTTAAATCATTTTTTAAATTTTTAACAAATCAAACCTTAGTTCAAATAACAAATCAAAACTCAGTGTCCAAAAGAAAAATAATTGTCTGACAAAGTCAATACTAAAAAATAAAAGTCTTGAATCAATTTTGAGAAAATTCTAAATCAATGAGCTAACTCCATCACTAATCGCTCTCCCAACCGAAATCTCACATCACGCTAATTTTCTGGATCTATAAGAAAAACATAAAAACTGATCATGAGCTAAACAGCCCAGTAAGCAGTGTATACCTTTAACTAAATAAACCAGACAAATAATACTATACATATCGATTTACTGATAATAACAAAATCAATATGCAATTTTATGAAATCATAATCATACTATCAATAATATATATAATTCAATTCATTATAATTTCAAATTATGCTTATCATCTTAAATTCATCAATTTCTTAAGTTCTTCTTACCAACTATGACTATGACCATATTATCCCTGTGGCAGAGTCATAATACCGTGTATCTGCTTGTGGTGGGCTACGAATCATCTGGCAGCCAAGTCCTTTGGAACCACTGGTCTCTCTGGCAGTTTGTCGCTGGTCTCTCTGGCGACATGTCGCTGGTCTCACTGGCGACATACACCCTCAGGACAATCAATTGCCAACGTATAAGCCCCCATCGGCGGGGTCCTTAACACAGTCAGGTTGTCAATTTCATATTGTCTTCCAATTCATATATTATTTTCAAAAATAATATAAATAAATGATATTCGAGTCAAATCAATCATATCATTCTTTGTGATCATACATCATCATAATAATTGTTCAACAAATAACTTCAATCATAAATAATTTCTATAATTAACTTTAATCATAAATAATTTTAATAATTATTTCAATAAATAATTTCAATCACAAGCATGCATAAATTTATTTAATTCAGAATTTATAATTTACCAGATAAATTCAATAAAAGTAAACACTACTTACCTCAAAAAAAAATCTAAACTAAGAATTCTAGAAATCTCAAAAATCCTTCTCTAAACCTGATACGTCAAATATCATATTTTTAAATCAAAATTTCATCGAATTAAAAATGATTAAAATTTGTTAAAATCTAATATCCCCACAAGGATCAACTTGACGACAGCATCTAGGATTTTCGGACTAATCCATGAAACCCTACTTATATTCCTTTTAATTATTATTATTATATTTATTTATATTTATTTATTTTTTATTTTTTTATTTAATTCCATAAATATTAAAAATCTAAGAGAGAGAGAGAGAGAGCAGAGAGAGAAAGTTTCTCTCTCCCTTTCTTTTTTTTTTTCTTTTCTTCTTCTTTTTTTTTTTTTTTTTTTTTCTTTCTCTTTTTCTTCTTTTTCTTTTTTCTTTTTCTTCTTTTTCTTCTATTTTTCTTCTCGGGCTCCTTCCAGGCTGGAACAGGGGACGGCAGGGCCCTTCCTTGGCCGGGCCATTCAGGCCGCAGTCGCCACGACGGAGGCTGGCGGTAGAGGGGGCCACTCCCCCGGTTATGGAGAGACATGGCTGGCAGTCGATTGCGATCGCCAGCACTGAAAAATCCAAGGGAAAAGAGGCCAAAACAGGGATCTCTTTTCCGACCAAGAATCGGCGACACCCATCACCGACAGTCACGCACAATGGCACGGGAAGAAGGGGAAGGAGGAGAGGAAGAGAAGAAGAACTCACTTCGGCCTCCGGTGATCCCACCGGCGAGCAATCACGACGAGAACAAATGGGTGTCCGCGGCTCCAAATCGGGAAAACAGGTAGAAGGAGGGCCGATGATCGATTGCTAAGGAGGGGGGGTCTTTTTATAGAGAGCCCTAGGTCTCCGAGAGGTCCTAGGACTCCTGATTCACCCCGATCTCGTCGGAGAAGAAGACTCCATAGGGAGTCTTCTTCTCGATTTTTCTCCTGTTTTCATTTTTTTTTTCCTGGGCTTGGGTATTGCTAGATGGTCTTGGGCTATAATACATACTCTGACCAGAGACTCTCAGAGTCACCATCCTATGAGATCACACAGGATGTTCTCTCCTCCTGCAAGAAGTGATTGATTCCTTATTGACCACTCACAACCTTTATGCACACTTCACCATACCCAGAATATCCCACATACATCTCAAAGTGGTGTGCTAGAGAATAAACCAAAGTAAGGGTCCATGCACATAAGGTACCATGGTGATCTTAGGTCAAAGGATCACATGCACCACTCTCACTGAATAACCATTTGTTGACATGCTGTAAGGCTCTGTCAGATGATCTTTTTCATATATTTTATTTGGTCTAAACCTGATATTATTTGGTTTGAATTCAAATAAGAAAATTAAGAGTCCTTATTGGAAAAGGACTCTTCTCCCTTGTGCCAACCCACTTTGCATGCCATCTATCTCCATGAACAAATAGTTTTTGCATGAGACTTTTTCATGCCTAAGAGTTCTTCTCCCTCTCTATCTCACATTCAAATCTAATTTAGTTTTGATAAAAGAAAGATTTTGAAATTAAATTTCAAAATATTTCTTATCAAGAGAACCTGTTCTTATCCAAATCAACCTCTCCATGCCAATTTATTTTTTTCTCCTTATATGTGTGACATTTTGAGGAGATTTTTGCAAAAATTAGTTGGAGAATTGATTTACCATAAAAAAATATGGGAAGAGGCATCCCATATTTTTTGATGTGTTTTGAGATGTGGAATTATAAAGGGAGGCGACATCTTGTAAGAGTCTATGATTCTAGGACTCTTCATCCTTATTTCTTACATGCCAATAAAAAGGGGTTTTTATTTTTTTTTATATGTGTAAGAGAGAAAAAAGAGAAGTCTTCATATAAAAAAGTTTGGGCATGGTTCATGGCATAAAAAATAGAGAGAAGAGTCATCTCTCTTGGGATGTGCGTAAAAATCTGTATTCTAGATTTTGATCCTCAAGGTTTGAGAAGAGAGAAAAATATGAGAGAAAATTATTTATTCTTTTTTCTTCATCTATATTTTTATCTCCTCTAGATAATCATCTTCAATCTTTGAAAAAATTTTAGAGATTTGAAGAAAAGATCCAGATCAGCCAAAGAAGAAGGTCTTCGCGTGAGCTAGCAATCTCAAGATGATAAATCAGATCGAGGCTTCGAGTAGATTTTTTATGGTGGTCGGATGCATATGTGGCTGTAAGAAACTAGTGAAGATCCTCTCTACCATGTCTCTCAGTAGCGATGATCATTGATCCATGCTCAGATATCGAGTTTTGAACTCTAATTTAAAGTAGATGTGATCTACTGTTCACATGCATGCATGCTGATTTTATCTTCAAATTATTTTAGATTTTATATGCAACATATTATGTCATAGATCTTAGAGTAGATTGATTTGATGATTAGATCATATATATGTTAGATTAATTTGATTAATCTAATTGACTTTCACTATAATTTATTTGAAAAAATTTGGAAATACATGCATAAAATCATCTACGCATACCAACAGGATCTCCGAGGGAGAAGAAAGGAAGAAGAAAAAGTGGGGGAGTGGGCTCCTCAAGGAGGCATAGGGTTGCTGGTTGAAGTGCCTAGAGATCTTAGGGAAGACCCCTTTAAATAGGCATAAGATTTGAATCCTATTCAAAACTAAACAACCACTTAATACAACTCCTACTTACATTAGAAATCTTTATTCCTTTAGTTATTTGACTCCCTTTAGGATATCCTTTAGGTACCAACTATTAGAGCCTTTGCACCCATAAAAATACATCCAACATGGCACCCATGGGATGCCTAAAGTCTAAATGTATGTCCTGGAAGCCAATATGGCTGACACATTGTAATAAATCTAAGACACTATTTTATACTTAATATATTGATTTGATCAATAAAAGGACAAGTTTATTTTTTATTCAAGTATGATATGTCTTTGAATCGTCTATGGAATTAACTTTTCGATACATATTCTCAAAGTGTTGAGAATTGAAGATATGTATTTAATTCCTAAATACTCTCTCATAGTATCATCGTGAGGATGGTGATTGATCTGGATAGACGATGCATAGATCACTTTCTTGGGGATTGATGAGTTTCTAGTCTATAGTGTAGAGACACTGGACAACAAGTGTGGATAGTTGTTAAAGAATAACTAGTACTGAGCATGACCATACGAGAGATCACTTGAATTTTTATTTGATCATCGGTGATTGTCTTGATGCTGTAATTGTATGAATGGTCCTTTGACCTGAGATGGTATTGCTACTTGCAGTGAGGCTACTGGAGTTTGACTGACACATAAACATGGATCTCAATGAGCCCTTGTAGTGGATGTTGACAATAGGTCTACTGTAGGAGTAGGGTATGTATCAAGATGGAATCTATCAATTTTGATAGAGAGTAGTCCTATAAAATTTGAGAGGCTAAGTCCGAGAGTCTGTGGCCACAACAGTATGATAGATAGAAAAAATTTTTATTGAAATTACAATTGAACTAGAGTTGATCAAATTTATCATATAACTGATGATGAGATTTGATGATTTATCCATTACTTGCCATCTAGTCGGACTCATGATAGAGGACTAAATCACCTGTTAACTACACCTTGAGATTCTTTTTGATTCTACTGGATTGCCACTACATATTGCTAGATATCACTGATGGATTGTGAGAGCTTACTAGGATTGTTTTGGATCGGACAATCCTTGATGAGTTAGAGTGGAATTATTTCGATGCATTGAAAAAGTTTCAATGATACTTTGATAGAGATCATTGTCTATCTCACTATCAGATAAAATTAAATCTATGGGTCACATAATAAAGGAATTGGATCTAAAATAAGTAATTGAGCTTATGAAGTATCAATTGGGTTTAGAAAAATCTGATTGGGTTCAAGGTAATCTTTTCTAGCACATGGTTGGATCTAATTTTTTCTTATATTTGATTTTTTTATTTGATAAGATAATTCAGACTTAATTATCTGCTAATAATCTAAATGAATTAGATTCATTGGATTCTAATTGTTGAGTGTCTAAGGTTTTAGATCAAATGAATTAAGGGTGTAAGTTCTTAATTTATTTCCTTGATAGTTGTGACGGGACGCCACTTGATTTGTTCAAGTTGCGCATGTTCCATCTTTAAAGGGCATATGGATCCTTATTGGGGCATCCCTTAGGTACATTTTGGGGTGTGATTTAGTAGGTGCAAGGGCTCCAAGAGTTAGCATCCAGTAGGTTTTTTAAAGTAAGTTGAATAACTTAAGTTATAAGGATTCCTAATGTAAGTAGGACTTATATTTGAGATTGAATAGGATTCAATCCTTATATTTATTTTAAAAGGGCCTCTCCTAAGGTCCCTAGGCATCACAACCAGCAGCCTCCATGCCCCTTAGGAGTGCCCCATGCCCTCCCTTCCTCTCTCCCTCTCTTCTCCCTTGGTGCTTCAACGCCCACCCCCTTTGGGCATCCTTCATCATCACACCCATAAGGGCTCTTGGGCATC